>NW_010137547.1:0-10197 GCF_000699245.1 Pterocles gutturalis
GATCCCCTCCTCTGCCCACCCAGCCATGCTGGCCTCTGGGGGTCTGCAGGGGCTGGGCCAGCTCCCTACAAGCCACACACAGCCTTGGGGGGATAGAGGTGCTGGGTGGGGGTCCCGTCCAGTGCTGGGTATGGAACAGCAAGGGGCACTTTGCAGCTGGGGAGGGTCTGGAGGGGGGAGTACGGAGTCCCCTTCCAGCACCACTCGCTAGCAGCGAGGCAGAGGGGGATCGGTTTTCACAGAATCATAGAATGGTTTGGGTTGGAAGGGACCTTAAAGATCGAGTTCCAACCCCTGCCATGGGCAGGGACACCTCCCACTAGCCCAGGTTCTTTAAAGCCTCCTCCAGCCTGGCCTTGAACCCCTCCAGGGATTTTAGCCTGGGTCCCTGATGCTCTTTGTGAAGCCACCTAGCTTGGTGAAGGGGTTTGGGCTCAGAGCAGGCACTCTGGAGGAGCAGGAGGATGCCTTGTCCGGGGCACAGTTCAGAAGGGTTCCCTGTGCTCTCTCTAGGAATGGCTACAAGTTCCTGTACTGCTCCGACAGAGCGGTCGGCATGGTGCACGTCACCAAAGGCTACCTCAAGTGGGTCCAGGAGCAAGGCTGTGCCCTCCCCAGGGGCCACATCCTGCTCTCCCCCAGCAGCCTCTTCTCTGCCTTCCCCAGGTACAGCATCCTCTGCTCCTCCCCAGCCCCACACCTCCTGGGGACAGCACTCCCCATCCCCAGCCTGATGCTTTAAGCTGCCTTAAACTGCTTCTGGCCTCCTTGGTGCAGGATGCCCTTCATGGGAGGCAGCAGGAGAACTGCTTGTTCTTCCTGGAGCTTCACGGTGAAGCTCTCGATGCACTGAACCTCTCCTGCCCTTCAAATAACTGCTTTGAGCCCCAGACAGCCTGGCTCCCCAGTCCTGGCCGGCTGATGCCACTCTGATCTCTGCTCTCTGGATGTGTCTTGTGCTGCAGGGAGGTGATTGAGAAGAAACCGGAGGTGTTCAAGGTCACCTGCTTGATGGACATCCAAAACCTGTTTGCTGCGAAGCTGCCCTTCTATGCAGCGTTTGGGAACAGAGCCAGTGTGAGAGGATCTCCTGGAAGGAGGGAGGGCTTGGGCTGTGCTGTGCTGGTGCTTTCCCACAGCTCTCATGCCTTGCTGGCCTTCCTTGGGCAGGATGTCTACGCTTACAAGCAAGTGGGCCTGCTGGAGAGCTGCATCTTCATGGTCAGCCCCAAGGGAGAGCTGATCCAGGAGCTCACGAAGAACCACAAATCAATGTAAGCGACCTGCTGGTTCCTCAGCATCTTTGGGCTAACCTGGGTTTAACCCAGAGGAGCTTCTCGTGGGGTAGAAAAGCAGACAAACCCCCAGTGACCCCAATGCAACTTTTCTTACCCCCGTAGGTACGAGTGGCTGTCAGAGCTGGTGGAGCTGATCTTCCCTCCCCTGGGACAGAGCGGGAGCGTTGCTCTGGGGTGTCCAGAGTACAGCCACTTTGCCTACTGGAGACCTCCCCTGCCTGCTGTTGACTTGGATGCCTTCTCTTGACCCTGTTACCTGTGGAGACCTGCCCCAGGGCTCTCCTGTGCAACCTCTGCCAGGACTGGATGCTCCAGGTGCATCTCCTCCTCCCTGTTTGCTGCTCAGGCATTTTGTACTTCTAATACAGGTCGTGTTGTGCAGTAGAAACACCTCTTCTCAGGAGCCAAGGAGGGGTAAGAGGGAGCTCTGACTCTACTACAACTCCATTTACTAAATGGAAATTCCTATAAGCTGCATGTTTTCTTAATGTTCTTAACACCTTTGAAGCCTGGCTCTTTTTTAAAGACAGTGGTGAGTCACTGTCTTATTTATTGATGAGCCTCTGGCATAGCTATTGCTGCCTCCAGTATGACCAGTGTTCCCAGATGGTCCAGCTACCTGCAGTTTGGGAGCTGATGGAGTGAAGCTGTCCTGTGGCTTAACAACTCGTTAAGGTAGAGGGGAAGTTGTTGGGCTTTTGAATGTTCTTCACTGAGAGCAATAATTAATAAATAGTGCCGTAATCCAGGCTGCCTCTTGTCCACTATAGGGCTGTGCACAGAAGCAGGAGCCAGGCTCTGTGTCCTTTTACAAACGGGGCTGGGTTATCCTGCGCAAGTGCCCTGCTAAGGGGGTCTGTGTGGGCCTGTGGAGCAGCTGCACTAAAAAAGGACTTTTAAAATTTTATTTTATTTCTTTTTCTCACCTGCTGCCTTCAGGTAATGCTGCAAAACTGTCTTAATACAGCTGAAACTCCCTGGCTTTAAGGGTGTGTGCATGGGTGTGAATCTCTGCTGTGCCCGCAGCCTGGTACAGTTCTGTGCCGGGGCAGAGGATTACTCCTGTGCTGAAGCATTCAAGGAAAGCTCAGCTGTCCTAAAGCAGGGCTGGGCTGGGACTCAACCAGCCTCTCCCTATGCTGTGTGGGGGACTTCTCTGGAACCTGGGCACCAGCATCGCTCTGTGCTCGGCCAGGCTGGGGCTCCTGCTTGGGCAGCTCTTGGCTGTAACTGCATCAAATAAAAGGGGCAGGAGCCCATCTGGCATCCATCTCCTCCTTCCCTGACCCCTGCGTGAGTGTAAATCATCTCCTTCCAATCTGCCTGCCCCCTGCCTCTGTGCTCTAACCCTGTCTTAACCCACTCCTCGTGTTATGCTGCTTTTCTTAAACCCACACAAGTCATTTTGATCCTGTAAACCTCAGCAAGAAATACTTTATTTTTTTTTTCCTTTCCAGTACAAACAGTCTTTCAGCTTTTAAAATCTGAACAAATGTACAAGGTTTTAAAAACAATAAAACACAGCCTTTTAACAAGATCAGTTATCAACTGCCTCGGCAAGCTGCCTATGCAAGGACAATCCCCTGCGCACCATCTCCTTCCCTCTCGGCAAGCAAAAAAAAAAAAAAAATTAAAAAATGCCCTATTTTATACAAAGTTCCTTTCACTCTTTAAACATGAATAGCTGAGAACTGAAATACAAACTGTCCATAGCTTCAAGTGACTAGTCAAGAATAGTCCAAACATAGCACCATTTTCTGGAAGGTCAGACTTCTTCCTTGTCCTAGTTTTGTGTTCTTGTTTTTTTATGGCCAGTCCCAGCTCCCTCTGTGCTGGAGGAAGCTGGTGCTGTTCAGCTGCTCTCTCACCCAGCCCTGGCCTGGGAAGGGCTGAGCCTGGCCTTGGCTTCGTTTTCTCTTTGGTTGCTGCAGCCCTTTTCCTCGTTGGTGTGAGAAGATGGGGAGGGGGCTTGGGCAGGATGCTCTTGTGGGATGAGGACTCCCCTGACCCATCATAAAATACCAAAGGCTGGCTTGAGATGCCTGTAGGTTGGGGGGGAAAAAAATAAGGTTTTGTTGTCTATGAGCAGATTTTGCAGGATACCCAAAGGCAGCTGGAGGTTGCTCCTCAGCTGGAGAAGTGTCTCAGCAGCTGCAGCATGGCTCCAAATCAGCAAAGCCCAGAGCAGCAAGAATGGATTCTGGTGTGTGAGCACCCGGCAGCCCGGGAGCGGTGGGAAGCTGGGTCCCCTCTCCCTGCTCATACAGCTGATGGCCTGTGCTCCTCTGCCATGGGAAAGAGGTTTCACTGCATCAGGACAACACAATGCAGCCCGGTGATCCCTGTGGTCCTCCCCAGCCTGGAAGTGTCTGTTTCAGGGAGAACATCCAGTTTTTATGGGAGGGAATGGAGGAGAAAAGGCACCCAGATGTATTTCTGCTGGGAGTTGCTGCTGCTTTGTGCTGATGGGAGCCCAGAGCTGCTCCTTTGCGGGGTGGAGGGGAGCAGGAGAGGGATTGTGGTGCAGAAGAGCAGGATGACCTGATGAGGGTGATGGGAATGTGGTGGGAGCTGAAGGTGGTGTAGAAGGGTCCCTAAGCTGCAACGCTGAGCTGATAGAAAAATACGTTCCTCTGCTATAAAGTGCAAGAGCTGTTAAGATGGAGGCTGTTTAATTTTTTCTTCAGCTTTTCTAGTAACAAAGTCCCTGTTAGCTGACAGCGGAGGACCCCCATGCTGGGCTCCCCGGGAGAGGTGGGTTTTTGTGCAACAGCTGCATGGTCCAGGCACCTGCTCCATGGGGCAAGGCTGGAGCTGCTGAGGAACATGTCCAACCTTCTCCAGCCTGCGTGTTCCTGGGAAACCAGAGCCAAGTTGGGTGAATAATTTTTTCATTCCCATGCTGAGCTGAGGAGAAGTCTCGAGAGGTCTTCTCAGAGGGTCCCTGCCTCCCCCTCCCTGGTGCTGGTGCAGGTCCCCAGGGCTGTTGGCATCCCAGTGGGCCCAGATGAAGATGAGGAGGATGCAGGCTCCTTCTCCCACACTGCTGGCCAGGGAAAGCCTCACGCTCACACCCCAGAGCCATTGCAGCTCTCTGGCCCTGGGATGAGACGAGGAAAACCACATTCACAGTTTAAGCAATAAAACAGGAGAGAACTCGAGCTGGAGGGCAGCATGTCTCCATGCCCATCTTGGTCTCTGCAGAGACCCACAGACACACATCTCTTTGGGGAAGACACAAGTTTTCCATAACCCTTCATGTCAGTCCCAGGTGTAACCAGAGAGCAGAGTGAGGGGCGATGGCAAAGCACAGCAGCCCCAAGGGACCGCAGGGACTCCCCCCAAAGTGCTGCTGTAGCAGGGTTAAGCTGCTCTGTGTGGTTCTTTGAAATCCAGCAAGGGATGCGGGGGCTGCAAGAGGAAACTGCAGCCAGATGAGCACCATGACAGTAAATTGTTCAAAAATACATATACACATACCATACATTGATATATGCATATGTGTGTTTTCCTAATGCATAAACTCGTATGAGCCGTAAGGCATGTGCGTCTGCATGGAGGAGTGAGCAGGATAAATGGATTTACCGTACACGAGGAGGGCTGCCGTCTCAGAGAAGGGAGGGCAGTTCCCAGGGGGATGTGTGTTCTTTGAAATCCGTGGTTCCTGCAGTGAGTTTTGTTCCCTAGCAGGAGCCCTGGCTCTGCTCAGCCCCTGGATTAAGATGCAGGTGGTCTTTAGGTCAGAGAAACTCTATTCCTCAACTGCCAACTACACGGTTTTGTTCTTCAAGAAGCGATAAATCCACAAAAATAAAATAGAAAAAACAAACATTCCTGCCTCCAGCTTCCTCATGAATTGTCCTTCTGGGGTCATCAGCCCAGGAGCCAAAGCAACGCCCCCAGCCAGGAGGCAGTGGCCGTGCTGCACTGGGGTCGGGGCAGCTGCTGGGTGTCGAATGGCAGAGTTATGGAAAAGTGGGGCTGGCAAGATTTAAAAAAAAAAAAAAAAAAAAAAAAAAGGGTTTGTAGCAGCTTTTAATTTATCTTTTCATTTAAAAAAATATCCCAAGAGCTGTTGGCACATTGAAGCGAGTCTGTGTGATATAAGTTAATCCTGTCTTTCACAGGCAGGAGAAGGAGGAAGCACATGGTGGTTAATGCTGCTGCCCCTCCGCCTGCTCTTCCAACCGGCCGACCTGCTCCGCCAGCTCGGACACTTTGGCTTGGCAGTCCAGCAGGTTGTCCTTCAGTCCTGTTATTTCCTGAGAGTGGGCAGCTAGGGTCCCGTTCATGTGGTCCATGTAGTCCCACAGACTGCCCGTGTGTTTCTCCAGTTCGTCCCTGATGCCCTCCAGGCTCCCAGTGACAGCACCCAGCCTGCCGCAGACGCTCTCCACCCGGGCCACCCGCTCATCAAAGTGAGCGATCTCCTGCTGCAGGTCGTGGGCCACGTTCTTGCAGGAGCTCAGGTCGCTGATGATCCTGGCTTTGAGTCGCTCCAAGTCTCCCTTGAGGTTCAGGACACGCCGGTTGCTCAAGAAGAGCTGTGAGCCTTGGCCGTTGACTTTCTCCTGGATGGAGTGGACCTCATCCTCAATCTTCCGCTCGTGCTCATCCAGAGAGGAGTTGACGTGTGTCATGGTGTCCGAGTACTGGGAGACAGAGTCCTTGAGCCCCGTCAGAGACTTGCTCACGGTGTTGAGGTTGATCTTTAGCAAGGTGATCTCCCCTTGCAAAGCCCCTGATGCTTCCTCCTCGATTCGCCGCTGGATCTCCAGGATGGTGGCGTTCAGCTTGCGCAGGAGGTCGTAATTGCTGTCCATCCGGAGGAGCAGGTCCTGGTTCTTGTTCTGGCAGTCTTCGATCTCTGTCCGGAAGGTCTCCACGTCTTTGGAGGCAGAGGTGCAGCCCAGGGAACAAGTGCTTTCCAATGTGATGAGGCGATTCTGCAACACCTCCAGCGCCTCATCCGTGCGTTTCCTCATGCTGGCAAGCTCCCCCTCCAGCACAGGCACCACTGCTCCGTCCATGCCCAAGGGAGAACTGACATTGTTCAGCTCCCCCACGATGGTCATGAACCTGTCCTCCAGGGTCTGCATTTTATCTTCAAAGGCAGTCCTCATGCCATCTACCTCCGCTACCACCATGCCTCTCATGCTGTCCTCTAGACCGGAGCAGCAGCTCCCCGTGTCTCTCTCTGTAGCATTGAGTCTGGCTTCCAGGTCCTCAAAGCGCCCTTCAAACAGGTTCCCTAGGGTGACAGTGGAGATTTCTCCATCCAGCCGCGAGTGCAAGTTCTTCTGCGATTCGGAGATGCTGTGAAGGCCTTTCTCGAGGATGTTCATGCGATCGGTGAGGTAGTCCAGGTTGCTGCAGCAGCTTTCCACCACCGTCAGCCCTTGGATCTGGGTCTCCAGCTGGGAGATCTCTTTCTTGATCTCTAGCTCCTTCCCATCCAGCGTCTGCTGCAGCCGCAGGTTGGCAGCTTTCTCCTCCTCGCACTGCTGCCGCACCTCCTGGATCCGGAAATCGCACGTGGTCTGGATCTTCCCCAGCTTCTTCTCAAAGCCATCGAGCAGCTCTCCACGCAGGTTGCTCAGCCGCGTGTCCACGTACTCCTCCAGCAGGTCGATGGAGGTGAGGGGCGAGGGCCGGGCTGACTCCAGAAGATGTTTGATCTGCCCGTCGTGGTCCAGGACCATACCACGGACCTCGTGCAGCAAATCCGCCTTGGTTTTCAGCACGTCGCTCACCTCCGTCACTTTGGTCAGGATCTCCCTCACGGGAGGGTACGTGGCGATGTCGGCTTTGTCCACCACATCCGCCAGGCCATCAGGAATGATGCCAAAACCCACCGTCGAGTCCGGCGTGCCTGGGCTGTTCATCAGGGAGCTAATCATCTTGGTGGTGTCCTCCTGGATGGCCAGGCGCAGGCGGTCCCCCAGGCCGCTCACCATGGTGTGCAGGCTGTTGTAGGACTGGGACAGGCGCCTCACCTCTTCCTCCAGCCGATCCAGGCGGTCCCCAAAGAGCCCGGGCAGCTTCCTGCCTGCAGAGAAAGAAAGAGAGGGGGCAGTCAGGGCTGGTGCTCCTTCATCGTCCCTCCTTGGCTATCTTCTGGATTTGAGTCCTTCACCATACTAACATTAGCTCCTGCTTCCCTCTTGTTGTCATTTCAGCCAAATACCAGCCCACCCTTCCTCCTCTCCCCTGACATCTCTGGAAAACCCTCTTCCTTTTACTGCATGGGATCAAGCCCTCTGCTCTCAAGTTCAATAGCAGGCGATGAGAACAGCCTGGGGAAATTTTGTCTTGAGACATTCTATTGACCCCAAAATTAATGGAAAAATTATTTCAAGCAATAAGGAAAGGCAAATTTGAAGTGGCATGCTTTAAAAAAAACTATGTCAGAAAAGCAAGTGATGCTCAAAGCAACCAAATGTCAGGGCTCTGATCAGAAAGCAGGTCACCCACTGAATTTGACAAATTCATGCCCTGTGCTGGAACAGAAAGAACCGAGAGGTCTGAGAGCATGCCAGTGGTGTGGTAACCCGAGGATGCGAGGCAGGAGCGAGATCTCACCATACTGATTCTTCTTTGGTCCTGGAAACAGATCAGGGTGGCTTTGTGGATGGGGAGGAAGTCTGGGGATTGGAAACATCTTTTGCCCAGGAGGCATTTTAGGGCTGGGATGCTGGGGCAGGAGGCCGGGCTGGTCGGTCGGGCTGTCGTGGCACCCTTCTCCCATGAAGCCCGGGCAGCACCTCCAGGCTAGCTCGGTCACTGTCTTGTAGCCAATCTTGTATTTGGGTCTGAAGAAGGTGCGGTACCTTTCCAGGAGAGGGGAGGAAGAGTGAAGACAGTTTAGAGAAGCAACCTCAACATCACACAGTAGAGAAGAGTGGGGCCATGGGTCCTGTTGGGTGTGGGAAAGCCCGGCTGAGACCTGTGTGCTGCTCCTCCAGACCATGACCCTCCTTCTCCAGCAGCTCTGGCTGCACCACAGCTCAGTGTAGCATCGGCAGTGTCCACCCAGGGACACAGCTCATCAGCTCCAAAACCCTGTGCCCACCCTCTCCAGGACGGGACCACGAGGTGCAGGTGTGACAGCACATGGTGAGAGCAGAATTGTCCCCAACAAGCTGGTAACACAACTAGACAAGCCCAAGAAACAGCCCAGGGTGAGGAGGGTCTATCTGAGCAGAGCCATTATTTATGTACCTGTGGTTTCTGGAGAGGTTTTTGCTGTTTGTTGGATGTTTTTTTTAACCTGAGACTCCCGATGTTAGTTTAGAAGAGCAGCTGTAAGTGCATTGCTGTGGTCTCTGGCCCAATAGATGACCACTGTGACAGATGCCACGCAGTTTGACAACTTTTGGCCTGGGGGAGCACGAGATGAAATTATGAAAGTGATTCCAAAGGTCACTTCCAAGAGGGGTCAGGGCTGCTTGTGGGTGTGTTTCGCACTTTAAATTGACTTAGAGACTTTCCTAGTGGGGTAAAAAAAACCCCTTGTCCCAACTCTAGTCCTGTCCTGAAGCCTGAAGGAGGGTTGGAATACCTTTGGAAAGGTATTTCTTCATGTGTGGAGGACATTGGTTTGATGGGAAGCCTATGTGGCTTGGGCTGACCCTGCAAGCGATGCCATGGGACAGCACAGAGAGACAGTTCCTTGCACCCGCTCCTGCCCCCAGGTAGCATACCCTGGGAGGTTTCTCCATCACCAGTTTGGGTCCTACAACATTGAACCCCCCTGAACACAGCAAACAAGGGTGCAAGCCCACCTCCCCGCCTGGTGGGACACCAACACCCTCCCTCCCTACTCTCGCTCTCAGTGGGGTCCCACAGCCCCATTGGGGAGGACTCGGCTGCTCCCAGTTCTTCCGTGGCACCTTCCCATGCAGTGGTAGGGATGGGACAGGACCCCGCCAGCACCCCTGCTCCCCCCCCACCAGCCGAGCTGAGCTGTGCGGGGCTGGAGATGGCGCATTTCTCGCCACCTCTGAAACGCCAGCGCTTTGAACCTGCGTGCTGGAAATTTCCAACCTGAGTTTACCAGCGCCTGAAAATCCTGAAGGTTGCTGTTTTGAAACAACATGCACAATTGCGCCCTTGTTCTTCTCCAGCACATCCAGCAGAAGGTCTTGGCAGAGGCGGCACCGCCATCCGTGCTGCACGGGCCACTCACGCAAGGGACCGAGCCCCAGGTCCCCTCTGTCCCTGCCCAGGTCCTCAGTGTCCCCATGCCCCTGAGCAGTGCCACATCCACATGACTCCCAATGCAATACAGCCACCTCCGGACGTACCACAGGGCAGGAGGAGAAAGCAAACCCCAATCCTCTGTTCTTTGAATTGCTTCAATATTTCTGAACATCAACAATTTCCCAAAGGTACAGGACAGTTTCAAAACAAGCTCTTCATTTTGTTATTCCTCTTCACAGATGCTGCCGAGTTTCTATGGTCTTTCCAACCTGATGAACCGGATCAGGTTCCGGATGAACCACAGCAGGAGCCTGTTGTGCCAAGCCACTGTCAGGGGGTGAAGCGAAGATGAGGACGGCATCCCGAAGGCAAGGCACCTTTTCTGTGTCACACTGGCCTCTGCAGAGGAGTGCAGAGCCCTTCAGCCCCTCTGAACCCTTCTTCCCCTGCTCCAAACGGTGGCAAGGGGAATTATTTATTGCAGCTGCACAAACATCAGCTGATGGCCCCAGTGTGTGGAAAAACCACATTTCCTTCTCATGCATGGATACAGCATCCCAGGCTGTGCAGAAAGTCCAGCTGCAGGTCCAGCTGCTTTCACAAAACACCCTGGTTTCTCCCCGGTTTTGTTTGAAGGGGTGGAGGGGCCAGGCAGCAGACACGGCGGGGAAGGGGGAGGGGAAGGGGAAGGGGAAGG
>NW_010137548.1:0-2074 GCF_000699245.1 Pterocles gutturalis
AGTAGAAATGTTGAAGCCTGGATCATACCATAATGCAAGTCTATGTACTGTCTGCATCTCACCACTGGGGATAAAAATCAGCTAGTATTAAAGAAGGATGGCATTGTTACAAAGACCGAGATGGACTTCACTACCATGGAGACAGGCAAAGAAGAGAACACGATTAACAGCGGCTTATTTTTACATCAACTCTACTGCAAGAAACTCAGTTTCCAGAACTGATGAGGGAAAAATAAATATTTAATGTTTTTAAGCATGCAAGTCCCTCTGTTTTCAGGGATCTTTGAGAAAATAAGCCTGACTTCCATTTTTTATGACAGCTAGAATGTTTATGTTAAAACTTTAGGATAATGGAAGAGATCTTCAAATGCTTCAGCTCTAGCAGTTTAATATCAAGCACTTTCTCTCTAAATATGTATATACTTTCCGTGACAAATAAACCTCAACTTCTTAAAAAGGATGTTTTACAAGACACCCTTGTATCTGATTTTCAAAGAACTATATCACTGAGTAGGTTCAAACATTATAAAAAGTGTAATCATTCAGCTCAGAGTAATTAGCAGTCTTAAAGTATCTAGTTCACAGCAGACAGGCTCACAAGCTCTAACACAAGTGTTCACATACTTATCCTATAATCATATTACATTTCACTGTCATACTGGAAATAAAATCCTTTGCCTTGCAGGAGGAAACAGCTATGTTTTATAAACCAAACAATGTCATATTAAATTAGTGGCATGGCTGTGAAGAATTCACAGCTTCTGTTTTCCTGGCGGAACTCTCAAGGTTTTACGCACTCAGGCAATAAAAGCAGGTGGTTTAACTGTGGTGGTTTCAACCCAGCCAGCAACCAAAACACCATACAGCCACTCGCTCACCTGGCCCTGGGAATAGAGATGGGAAAAAAGAACATTAAATCCGTCCCAGCTAAAACCAAGACAATAGGGCAGCATGTATTTTAAAGCACACTGAAGCAGGCTTCTCCTTGTTCAAGATAGAATAACTAAACTTTAAATTTAGAAGAAACACTATGAAACAACTTCAATGTCCCTCCTTATTCTGTCAGATCGGTTACCTGGAACATTTCCAGGTTACAAACAAAAAGAAGGGCAAAAGAATTAACCAGAAATCCAGAACGTACAAAAGTAACTATTTCAGTAGGGAAAAATAAGCAATAAAATATACATTGTCGGATAGGCTGAAGTCTGGGCACAGTTCTGATCATTCCCTTCCCCTTTAACCTCTGTGTCAAAAAAACAAAACAAACAAAAACCATACCAACAGATTTAAAAAAGAGTTACAGAGATCAATGAAAATTATCAAAAAGTATAGAACACCTTCCCTACAGAGATTGATTTCACACATTAAGACTCTTTAATCTGCAAAAGCCTATAGGCTAATGAGAGGGAGAGAAAGAGAAGGTATAAAATAACAAATGGCCTTAAGGAAATGTATAGATAACAAGTCCTAGGTGGGGACACTATTGTGAGTCAGGAAGTCTGAGTCTTTTTCACCAGCACAGGAGATTTTACAATTGTTCTCAGGCAATAAATCTCAAAGAAACTTGTAACACTGGTTAATCTGCAAACTGAAGCTCACTTCAACCTTGAGGACCCAAATGAAAACAAAAGTCAAAAATTCTGTCAATATACTTCATAATTGCTCTGCAAGACCATAAACGTAATTGTCCATCTCCATAGGAAATATTTCTGGCACGAAGAACTGCATGGCCAGCACTCCCCTGCATAAGCCCAAGTACAAAGGTCACACCACAACACATGACGATCAGCAGGGCTGCTATAATTTGGAGACTGTAATGTACAGGAGTGGACTGCTTAACTATCCCTTCACTGAGACAACATCTTAAAGAGACTGAACCCACCCAGGACTGGGCTGCAAATCATTTCCTTCTTCTAACCACGCACTAAGAAGAAGAGAAAGCTGCAAATGATATCTACAGGTCTGGGACAGACTGGAAGGCAGAAGGAAAAGGATGGCATTTGTCTGCCTGTAGTAACATTTTTTAAAATATTTCTAAAAGAAACATGTGCGACCCTGTCATTCAGTATTTGAT
>NW_010137549.1:0-9867 GCF_000699245.1 Pterocles gutturalis
GAGCAGCCCACCTCAGCCCTCCTCAGCTCACCTGGCCGGCCCCTGCAGCCCCCTGGGCGCTGCCCCCGCGCTGGGAAGTTGAAGCTCATGCCCGAGTCCCTGCCCGTGGTGGGTTACGGCCCTGTTGGTGCGTCTGAGTAGCTCACACACATCTCGAGCCGGTGGGCCGGGAAGTGCGGGATTTTGAGGTGCCCAATCCAGAGAAATACGGTTCTCAGAAATCAATATGTATTTTAAAAAATATTTCCTTACCTCCTTAAGCACATAATACAGTGGAAGGTAAAGGACAAAGCTATGCAGCTGTGATATGAAAAAAAAATCATATACAGCAGCAATATGAAATCCAAGACTATCTGGAGCTCCAATAACACATTTATGTACATTTTATCTTGAAGCTCAGGAATGGATGTCCAGTTTATTAATGAAGAAATCATACCTATGTTCAGAGCCAAGTTCTCAAGGTAGGTCTTGGGAGACTAGTAACACGAGCCTTACTCTTCCCTTCGTTAATCTATCGTTCTCTTAGTCTGTGTAAGGTAGAGGAAGGACAATACGACCAAGTTATCTTGTTCTGTATGAGGAAGACCGGGAAGTATTGGTTGCTTATAGTCAGGCAGATTTGCTGACTTTTGCCAGTGGAAAATCCTAATTTATTTCTTATTTCTGGCTTTTCTCACCTGGCATTTCCTAATCATTTCATCTCCTATCAGTATGTCTAATGCTAAGCTGGCCTTGTAGTAGCCATGACTTTTACTCATACATCATTAAACACAAATCTATATTGAGTGAAGTTATTTCTGCTGTTACTTTATGGAATCTAAGACCTACTAAATGAGTCAGATGATAAAGCTGCTCTCCATAGCTCTGATCAATGCCCATTAACAGTTAGTAATAATTAGTGCCTATGTATAGAAATTTGTGCAAGTCACCAGGTAAGTGCCTCCAGGCTGGCAGGAATTCATTGCCAACAGTAGCAGATTTGGGATGCTCATCCTGCACTTAGGCTGAATATCTCCTGGCAGGCAGACCTGCCTCCACGTGTCACTTGGAAGTAGTTCATATGTCACCAGTGCTGCAAAAGCCACAGTTCAGGAGGCTCTGCTTTAGCAAATGCATTTTGTCTGTACTACAAATGTAGATGTCAACATTTGGAGGCTGTGAGGAAAGACAACTGGTATCTGTGCAGCATGCAGTTTTTAATGTGAAGGGAAAACATCTCTTTTCTGGTATAACAACTGCTGAAGAATTTTATGTTAGTTCAAGTAATTTCTGACACTGCTAGGAGTCTATATCAGCACCTGTTCTGTACTCTGCCATGCCAGTATGCACTACATGAGAAAATTCAGAGGTGCTCTTCAACAGAAACAGAATTTTAAATTAGTTTCCTGTCTTAGTGTTCCCATGAGCCAATAAAGATTTCAGTCTAGTCCTGCTGCTTTGGTAGGTTTTGATCTTTCAATGTCTTATGCACACAAGCACATTTAAACAGGAAAAGTCCCAATGGGACATCTGTGATCAAATAGTTGTGTGAACCCAGAACAGAGAGATCTCTGACTCTTAATGCACCCCAGCCATGCTAATATGCTTAGAGGACTAAGGTTAAGATCTTGCAGGAGTTGGAGGCCAGAAGTTACTAGCAGATGCAAAGGTTCCAGCCATCTGTGCACAAGGTAAGACTTTTTTGCTTGGCACCTGGTCCTAAGAAAGGGAGTTTTAATAATTTTATTTTCTTCAGTGGCGTGCCTTCCTGGCATTTTTACTACTCAGATTGGCCCTATATATTGTCTACTATGTATGGAAATTAAAAGATTTGAGAGCTTCTTTGTACTGCAGAGAGGCACAGATACTGAGGAATAGCAAAGTGGGGTTATTTTGGGGTCAGTGCATTTTATTTTCTCACAGTGAAATTTAACAGCTGAAACAGAATCCTTTTTTTATTGAAGGAAGTTTTTGGGGTATGCCGTTTAATTAACCACTTGGAAGGATAAGTTCCTTTAACATAGCTTAATCTGCTTAATGCAACAACCTGTATCTTAATTAGAATCACACAAGTTAGTATTTCATTAATTGTATCCACAGTGGTGTCATTCCCTTGGAGATAGTGTATGCATTAATTATGGGCAGGACAGCTCAACTAACTTCATTATAAAAGTTCTCTTGATGAAGGGTTTAACCTATTTTGTTTAGATTGCTGAAGTGTAGAATTAATGTCTTTATCACAAAGTTTAATTTAGTCAACTGATGTAAGTTGTGTCAGAGCAAGATACTCACTGTCTTGGGCAGTAATTGAAGCACAATCTAAAGTAGGAAAAAGTAAAAATCCTTATAGTTAAAATTTTTATAGCTTTATAACTGAGCTGTCTTAACTTCCTTAAAATCCTCCTAGATAACAAAATCAGAAGTGTTGTACCATCTCTTTGTTCATCTTAGAATATCAAGTCATAATCCAAAATCCCTTTAGGCTTAGGCTAGCTATATACTAGGCAGTGTTTACTGTTATAGTGCAGATGAAATTTATCACAGGAAAAAAGCACACTTGCTGGAACAGTTTGTGCTGGATCTCTGAGTGAAATAAACTATCCTATTGAAGAAGTTTTTCAGCACTCTAATATTAGCTACACTGAAACTTTTACTAGCATAGAAATTTTACATCAAAATAAATTCTGCTAGCCTAGTAAAAGCCTCCCTGGCAAACCTGGACGATATTGGGACATAAGCAAAAAGCCTAACGTAGCCCTTCTAATTACAGTGTGGAGAGGAAACCACCCTTATGCTATCCACATTGTTTCAGAGAGGAGTTAAGGGATTATTATTTGGCGCCTGTTGTAGGCAGAGTTTCAAACCATGTTGGATGTTAAGTTACCCACTGAAAGAGGGTTACATAGCCAGATAATATATAGGTACAAAATGCTTCACAGTGATGTTTAATCAAAATATTAAATCGCTTTAGTTACAAAATTGATATATAATCAATATACAATACTTAATGAAATTACTGTAAATGTCATGTTTACCATCACAAATCCAAACCTCTTACATGATAAAGAATTTTACATTCTTTGGCACTGCAGAAAAGGTACTTATGAACTACAGTTAAAACAAAATAAAATGTGCTTAAGTACTATGTGAAATACCCTCTGATGCCTAGCTGGTATCTCTTTGACTTCTACCTAGGGGATTTAACTGGGGGAGACAATAAACTGGAACCATAACAGATATTTAGGCTGTGTTATACTAGTAATGGGCCAGGAGCATACTCCAGCCCTGACACCAAATTGTACAATGCATGTATTTTCATACACATTAACCTTCCTAGCCCTGAAGAGCTGGTGGCTGCATCAAAATTGAAAGTCTTCCCTGGCCCACACTAATCCCTGAAGCATGCTTGGGCACTCTTTGGGAGAATGCTGGTCGGCATGAACCAAAACTCAGATAGCAATGTTGCTAGCGATTTAATGGTTATTAAAGTGTGGCAATGTCCAGGCCCATGCCGTAGTTCACTGGAACACGTCCAGCCCTAGAGGACACCTGATTCTGAGATTTAACCATGTATCTCCAGGGAAATTACAGTTGTTAAATTTGTTTCCAAAGTTGGTTAAGCTTGGCAGTGTCACTGTGAACAAGCACTACCATGAGATGATGCTGTTACAGTCAGTGCCTGAAAATGTATTGTAATACTGCATAACATTTTGCAAAATTACTGTCATTAACATTTATTTAGGAAATTCAATTACAGTGTCTAGAAGGCCTGATCAGATCCAGATTCCTTTGTGAGTGGCACTGAGAAATAAATATCCTTGCTCTTTTGTAATTGTAATTGGGCACAAGATACAGTAACAGGTTTAATAAACAGGAAAAAGACATTCTGGGTGTTCAAAGGAGAAAAAAAATAATATGTAGGGTAGCTTCTAACATGGTGAGGTTGTTATGAGGGTCTTGACTTTTAATTGCATTATTAGAAACTGTAGAACATTGTGCTGCTTTCATTGCAGGCAAGATGATGGCAAACTGTTTCTTTGCACCTAAATGCATCACTGAAGAGTGTCCCTCTAACAATCATTTTCAACTGATACTAAAATTGATTGAGTTTGTGACTATCCTTTACTTAAGGGAGTATTTCTTACACATAGTGCCATGGTGTCCTGGTTTCAGCTGAGACACATGGCTTGAATGTGAATGTTGGCAATTGCTAAGATCTCAACTATACCCCCTAGTTTAGTTTCTGATATGACCCTATTGCTGTCTGTATATGTAATGAACCTTCTCCTCATGCCATTTATATCTCTGTGGTTTCATTTTTGTGGCTCTAGGAAGTATTTGGCCCTGGCTCTGTGCTTTTATTCACCACAGAGCAAGAGGCTTACTGTGAGGCAGATACGCATCATCTGACAACCCCGATGCTGGGTGTCAGCGGGTCTTTAACATGGTCTGTCTGCCTTCATGGCTGTGAATGTAGCCCTTCAGCAGGGAGTCAGGGAGTGCCCTTTGTGAGTCCTCTGTGATGTGGGACAAAAATTCACCCTGCCAAGACACCACTTCCTTGTTTGGCATATGGTCATCCTGCAAAATGAGAGGGCTACTGCACTGGCAGTACTGCAGAGTGCTCAGAGAGGGACAAGTTGCAAGTGTGTAGGAAGGGAAGGAGGCATGGTATGAAAGTATGGAAGAATATACTCTTACGGACTTCATGGTGGAATTATGCTGGCTGAGGGTGTTCCAGGATGCGTACATCTGCAGAAGGAGTATCTAGACTGCCAGAAGCATATGCTAGAAGGGTGCACAGGCCTGAGTTTTCACCAGCAGTGTGTCCCAAATAGGTTGCTCTCAGGATGATTTTGGGGGTGCCCCAATAGAGTGATGAGCTGATCACAGGTGGTCAGTTCAGCTATTTATTCTACACGCTTTATAGGAGCTCCCTATAAAGCTGCAGAGCATTAGAACTGTCTCTTCCTTCTCATATTTGAACATAACACTTTTAAAGTCTTACAGACAGTGTTGGAGGTTCATAGATGTTTATTTCCTGATAAGCAGTGACATATCCTTTCTGAGAACCTAGGACTGGAGCAACAGCTTTGAATTCACTGTCTCATTTTTTGGTTTAAAGTTGGTGCAATACCTCTGACAGCAAGGCAGAATAAAACCAGGGATGGTCATGGAAGAACTGGGGCCACTGTTTACTCATATTCTTTCAGAGCACATATGGAACAACAATGCCACATAGAAACATACAATCATATATAATCAGGCTTTTTCAGAAATAATGAAACTAAGCAAGCTTGGTGTCCTGTTCATTTTTATTCACTGTTCTGTAGCTTCCCCCCACAACACGCTGCTATCCCCCACCCCCCCCCCCCCCCCCCCCCAGCGCAATAATATGAACCCACTGCTCTCCATGCCTTCCATGACATCTGTTTGGGCAAGAGACAGCGTGTGCTGCGGTTAATCCAGTTAGTCATACATGCAGGCAGACTGGCCAGCAAGTGCGTGTGCCCAGTGCCAGCTGGCTCATGCTAAGATAATAACACGTGCTGCTGTGTTCTACCTCCATTTCTCATACTCGGGGAACTAATTCAAGTCTCCTTTCTATGTCCAGATACTGGTGTTCAAGAAAATTATAGGAACTTAATTACTTTGGGCTGTATTAGACTTATTTCAGGGGTGCACTCTTACATGCTATGAGGCCTTGGTCTTGGACCGACCAGAACAGATGCTCTTGATCCCATCAAACACAAATTTTTAATTTTTACTTTCTATAAAAACGAGGCTTCAGGGAAAAGGACAGGTGCATACCCAGGTTTCTTCAGTGTGAACAGGGATGTAGCTGAGTTGTCCACCTTTACTAAGAAACCCGGGAGTGCTCTAAGATTTCCTAATCCACAGAAAGCCCTTGAAATTTCTTTTCTCCTTTCAAATACCATTGAAATTGTCTGATTAGTTTGATGAAAGGCACAGAGGATGGTTTCACAAGAAACCTGGGTAAAATCAGATAATGCTGGTGGTATTGCAACCAAGAACTGCTGCATAATTTCAAATAAGTTGTTTTTTAGATTACAATGAAAAATACATTGTGCAACAGAAAACAAGAAAAAATAATGACTTTTTAAATCATGTAAAGTTACTATAAGGAAATAGTAATGAATAAGAAAGAAGGTGTCTAACAATGAGGTAAGCCCTTGCGATTGCTTGTAAATATTCAGAATCATGGACCATCCTTTTCCTTGCCTGCACAAACTGTTTTTGTCACCTTATTGTACAAGCATCAAAGAAATACAGGGCTAGAAGGGGCTTCAAGAAATCTCCTAGTCCAAACAACTACATTCAGTGAGGATATTTCATAATTGGAGTATTATTGCAACTGTTGAATGAATCATAGAATTCTATGATTATTGTAACTGTTGGCACCCCACGCAGGCATGCTATGTGCTACATGAAGCTGCTTTCAGCTGCTAAACTGCTGGGTTCCCAGGCTGACCTCAGTACCCTGCTACCACCCTCCTGAAATGAGTCTGAATCCTCTTCTTCATCCACAGCTCCTGGGAGGCAGAGGGAAAGGAAATCCGCTTTGGTTTTAACAGCTGGCACTGAATAAAGGAGAGAGTTATAAATAAATGGAAATAAAGACTGAGGGCATGTGACTAAAGCCACGAAGGTCAGTTTTTGGTATTCCAACAGATGAGCAATGCTCCGAGTGGCATTTGACAAAATGTCACTCTGAATGTGTAGACATGATGATGATGTCAAAAGAGGCTCATTTGAATTGGGATTCAGGAGGATCCTCTGTTTAAATCCTGTTTGAGCTACTGACAGGCTGTGTGACCTTTGAGAATATACTGAACTCCATGGGTCAAAGTGGTCCTTGCTGCAACTAAATTGACTACAATGGAATTATTCTGGGAGTGAACTTGATTTCTCAGACATCAGTCAACACAGCTGGTTCACTGAATCAATGAAAGAACGCAAGCATAGATGTCACTGGAAAACAGATCCATCTGAACTGAGTCTTTTTGTTTTGGCAAAACTAGAGTAGAACTGCACAATTGTTACTTAAAATGCATAAATAATTTGATGGTGGCTTATTGAAAATATAAGTCTATGAAGGTAACAAAGAGTTTTTTCAAGGTAATTATTAGCATCATTGTCTTTTTCAAAGGGGATATAATTATTGTGTATGTTATTTATAACTTGGGAAATGACTGATGCTTCTTTAAGTATTCTGGTATAGATATTTTTTTCTCGAAAAAAAATGCTGAATGACTCAAGTGTACAGCACAGTGTGTCACAGTGGTAAGCTTCTTCCATAGAAAATGCTTTTGGAGTCAGATAACAAAATAATTATGTTAATTAATAGAAGATAATTGTTATTAAAAGTGCTTAACATAAGCAGAGGATAAAACTGCCTCTAAAATGGAAAAAAAAAAAAAAGATTAAGTTTCCTGCTTCCTGGAAAACAACTTTTATGGATTTTCAGGTAGATAAAGAACAAGTGACTTGCTCCTTTGTAGCAAATGAAGTGAGGAACTGGTCTTCTCCTACTGACATTTAACTCTGCTATTTATGTTTAATCATAGAAGCACTGGAAATTTCAAGTGGGATTTCTAGTTTCACCAGGACCTCTACAAAGGTAGCAGTAAGTTTCTTTAGGGTTGAAATGAAGGAGTTTGATCGTGAGCATGTTTTCAAGCCTAGCTGAAAGGACACCAAAACTGGCTGTCTGTGTACCTGTGTCACTAGGAGATCTTTGGGGAGTTTAGAAAGCCACTGTAAAAAGACCTAGACAAAATGGTGGCTTACAGAGTAATTGGAAGAGATGTTCTCCAGCACAGATAAAGCTAAACGAAGGGTTCTGCTCTTATCCCTGCTATACTTGTCATTTAAAAAGAATGAGCAGTTACAAATTAAAGGATTCTTTTATCCTAGCTGCTCATGTGATTTAAGTTAAGAAATTATTTGCAAAACACAAAATAGAACAATCTTAATAAAAATATTTTTCCAGTTTAATGTATGCTGTGGTTTTTTTCTACCAGAGATACCCTAATTCTAGATAAAACAAGACTGAGATTTAACCAGTAGGAAAAAAATACTTGGCTTAATTTAAGAAAACTTGGAGAAATGATACTGGTACATTTTTTCCTCCTTTTTCATGCCAATTTATTAATGAGGACAATGGATTTGCTTCTTTAGACATGATTAGAAAAATAGATCTGTAAGGGTTTTCCAGTTCCAGTTTTTTGCTTCAGAGCAGAATCCACTCTATCTAATCAGCTCCTGACAGATATTTGTTCAATCTGACCTTGAAAATTTGCAGTCATGCTGATTCTTCAGACCTCTTTACAGTGAACTACTGCATAACGTTCCTTACAGTTCAAAAGCTTTTTGGAAAATATAACTTAAATCTTCAAGTTGCAATGTAAGAATATTACTTCTTGCTGTATCAGTAGATATGAAGAACAGTTTGTATCTCTGCAATACTTTTTACGCATTTGAGAACTGATATAATATCTTCCCTCAATCCTCTCATTGCTAGACTAAACAAATGAATTCTTTCAATCTTTCCTCATGGGTCACATTTTCTATGCCTCTGAAAATTATGTGGCTCTACCATGGTTTCTTTATTGGTCTTGCTTCAAGTGAGGTGCCCAAACATAGATGTTGTACTCCAGCTGAGGTGTTATCAGTGCTGATTTGAACAGAACTGTGCTTCACGTGTCTTTTATTGAGCTGTTTATACACTCCAGTGTGAAGTCTGCTTCTTTTACAAGGGTATGACAGCACTGGCTTGTTCAGTTTATGATGCAATACTACCCCTAGATGCTTTTCTGAGGGGTGTGCTGCTTACCAGTAACTCTCCATCATCCTGTGCAGCTGATTAGTCTTAAAAATAATAACTTACATCCTTCCATCTTCAACAACATCCTGTTTTTTCCAGACTATTTCTCTGGTTTGTTACATTTTTTTGTTCTGATCTTAATCCTATGACATGATGTAGATGTGTACTCATGCCATCTAGTCCATTGCACTGAGACCATGTGAGAGATTCACTTTCCTGTCTTCTGAGGAGAGGCCGTGCACCTCTCATGAAGGGAGGTGTCATGGGGGAGAACTAGCACAATTCATGCATGCCATGACCACTCCCTGCCCACTTCTCTGTGGCCCTCAGGAGGAGACAAAAGGGAATGGGGCACAAGATGGAGGAATTTTCAAGGAAAATTGAATCTGGTCCCTAGATAAATGCAGAGTATTTCCTTAGCTAGCTGTGCATGCTTCCTGCAAGACCAGGTTAAGAGCCTTATTATTTAGAGAGGGAATTAAGCGGTTACTTCTGAACTAGTGGAGAATGGTTAAGGGAGTTATATCAGACTGACACAATTTAGAACATTTAATTTATCTAAGTTGTTTTTATTAGTTCTTTCCCTTTTCTATCTGGAAGTCTTATTCCCTTCTCTAACTTACAAATCAAAGCAAGGCACCATACACAAGCATTTGCAGAAGTCAAAGCAAGGAGGTAAAAAAAGAGACATTAGGAAGCATCTCTTTACCTAGAGGGTGGTTGAACACTGGAACAGGCTTCCTAGAGAGGTGGTTGATGCCCCAAGCCTGTCAGTGTTTAAGAGGCATTTGGGCAATGTCCTTAATAACATGATTTAACCTTTGGTCAGGCAAAGCGGTGGCCTTCTATGACAGGGCCATGGCGCTGGTGGATAGAGGAAGGGCAACTGACATCATCTACCTGGACTTGTGCAAAGCCTTTGACACAGTCCCACATGACATCCTTGTCTCTAAGTTGGAGGGACATGGATTTGACGGAAGGACCATTCGCTGGATAAGGAATAGGCTAGAGAGCTGCACTCAAAGAGTTGTGGTCAATGG
>NW_010137550.1:0-41974 GCF_000699245.1 Pterocles gutturalis
GGCCCCGCCCCAGGCCGGCCCGCGCCCGCCGACCGCGGCCTTCTCCCGCAGAGCTGCAAGCAGACGAGGTGCACCTGCCCCGTGAAGATGCGCCACGTGGACCCCAAGAGGCCCCACCGCCAGGACCTCTGCGGGAGATGCAAAGGGAAACGCCTCTCCTGCGATAGCACCTTCAGTTTCAAATACATCATCTGAGTGGGATGGGGTTTTTTGTTTTCGTTTAGGATTCTTCTAGAAAACTGCAAGTAGAGCAGAATTTTTTTGTTGTTGTTACTGTTTGAAGGTACTCAGGGAGGTGTAGCTAGGAAAGCATGCAAATAAAAGAAGTATTGCAAAGCACACGCACATGATCAGGTGAGTTTGTGCCCAGCTCAGAGGATGCACATTGCAGCTTCTGGAACTTGCACAGGGGAAGAGCCTACATTAATGTTTTGTAAATTAGTGATGCTCTTGGCAGCAACTGACTCAGAACCTTGTAGAATCTTGGGTGGGAAAGGATGTCTGTTACTGCTCCTACCCTTGAACTAATCTTACACTGAAGTTCAAAATCAAATTGATATGTACAGTAGGTAGAGCATCATTTGTGAACAGAACACTTGATAGTATTCACTTACTGTGCACACTTCTGTGTAGAAAGTCTTTGGCACCTGTTCTTCCATCACTAGAAAATGTTTGAGAAATGCTACGTAAAAACTAGGTCACTTCTGGTACAGCTGGTCTGCATTCAGCTAAGCTGGTGCTCTTGCCTTGTAGACTAAAGCCAAAGAAAGGCTGTGGTTAATGCATCTTCAGGGACAGTTCTCACAAACTGCTGGGGAAGGGAGTCATTGATGTTAGGGTCTCTTGGTAAGTGAGTTGCCCATCTTTACTTCCACGAGGTTATCAAGAGAAATGATACTTCAAAGGCTCAAAGCTTGGCTTCCTCTTCTACCTGCCTGTGATGCACAAAGAGCTGTGCACTTAGTGGCTTACACTTGAAGAGTTTGAGCTAGTTATGGTTTAGCTGCCTGCCACTGGAGGAGGATCAAACTCCTGCACCCTTCTGGGACTGGGTTTACAACTAGGAATTGTACTTCTAGCGTTTGGTAGTAATGGCAGGACCAGCATGGTTACTCCCAGATGATGTTCTTCAAGCCCTACTGGTGATATTGGTAATGGCTGCTGTAGGGACATTACACTTCTGTAAAGCATCACAAGCTGACTTGGCATCACCATCTGAGCAGATTCACAGGCTAGTAAGACCTACACCCCCACTAGTCTACCCTGTAGCCAAGGAGTTGGGTAAACTTAGAGGAAAACATACTTTTCTGAGAATGCTAATAAAGCTGTTAATTTTGAAAGAGAGCATAGTAACACAAAGGCTTTTTGCAGAACTCTTGATATAGCTTCTATTGGCAAAGACTGATGTTGGTTATAACAATTATCTACACCTGTGTGCTCAGCTTATTTGAGACCACTCTATTAAAGGGAGAACAAGTCTGAGCTCATGTGGTGTAACAGCTTCAGTGCAAGGCAGCTTTGCATCTCTAAATGGAAGGTAGTGTATGGTGGGGTAGGCAAATGTTGTCCTTTGTACCACTTAACATCCATTTAGAGGGACAGTGAGTGTTAATTCTGTAGACTTAACTCATCTTGTTGCAGCTTCCTGCTTTATTTTAACATGCCCCTACTTGCTGAATTAACTAAGGCTTAATGCTGCAGCACCAATTTATTGCTAAGTAATTTTATTTATTCTTGCTCTCTTCATTATTATAGCAGCATGAGGTGTTCTGGGAGAAAGTAGACCTTACCACCCCTGGAACAGGGTATCATTTTATTTCATGCTTCTACCTGAAGCATTTTCCCCTATATCACAGTAAAAGGAAATATCCCTGGCTTTACCAGCTTACTCAAAAGCTTTCACAAGAAGTTCCATCCTTGCCCTGTTCAACTTGAAAAGTGCAACTGCAGCTGGGCAGTTTTCTACTGTAGATCCATGTCCCTTGCACTCACTGGTCATTACAGCAGTGAACAGTGGCAACTTTCCAGCTTGAAGAGGAGCACAGGTGAGATGCTCAGTGCAGCCATCTGCCCCTAGGCTGCTCAGCTCACAGCTGCAACTCTGATCTGGGATGTCTTTATTTCTGATTGTATTTCCCTCTAATGATGTTCTTCAATGTGTTCTCCTACCTGCCTTCCCCGCTCTAACACCTGCAGTCTGGTCCCAATGGACACAGTGTGTGAGACTGTGATGAGTCTGTGCACCTTGGCACTGAGCTCTGTGTTACGTCAGTATGAAGTCATATGGCAACTTGCAGCAATATGAGCAGTCGAGTGCTTCCTACTTACACAGATGTCCTTGCAAACATTGCTTTGAGGATTACTTGCTGTGAATATGGTGACTCATGCAATTACTATCAGTAATAACCCCCAGTGAAATTGAGTACAACTTAAAGAGTTGTCATCCCCACTAACTAGTCAAAGCAGCAGTTGCTTCTGTTTGAGAAGATGCAGGACAGACCTAGCCCATCTGCATCGAACAGCTAGAACAGGCATGCTTCAACAGCAACTGGTCCAAGCAAGCAGCTGGTGGCACCGAGTGGCAAAAACCCTGCTTTCATCAGCTACTGCAAGGTTTTGAGTCTTGGAGGGGAGTGCGGTGCGCAGCAATATTAAACAAGCTTTACTTCATCTTGTAAGTATTCCTCAGTTCTGCAGTAGCTCTATGTGTCATTCCTCTTACATAAATATATTCAATGCTTTTACTGCTTGATGCCAAAGTACAGTTCTGTATCCTTTTCCACTCTACTGCTCTGTCACGTCCTTGACAGCATACCCTGTGTGTCATGGGCACTGGTTCCTAGACTCAGCAGAAAGGAGGAAAGCTGCTCATGACCTATGTGATTATGCAAGGCGGAAAGGAACAGCCTTAATGCTGCCCATTCTTCAAAGATACCTTGAACTTGCCCTGTGCAGCTTTTGCATGAAAAGATTCTTTTGCATGTGTTAGCTCAATTTGCTGCATCTTACAGAAGATGGCTGATGTTTTGCTTGTTTCTAGACAGCTTTACCACAGCTTCAGATCTGGCACAGCCCTGGCATCAGGTAATGCTCTGTCACAGCTTATGCAGTAGTTGAGAATGAGTAATTTGTTAAAGCAATAACAAAGATAGTTAGCTAGCATGATTCTGGTCCCTAGGGCAGGTTCCACTAGTCACTGTAAATGGAGGAAGATTTATAACATGAGGAAATATGTATATAAATTCAGGTTTGAGTTGCATGAGAAATCCTTTAACAGCTTCAGAAGATGCCTAGGAAAACGCTGTTGCATTAACAGGACATAAAAGGAAAAAACATGATTTCACAGCACCCAGGCCCCTATTGTCAATGTTTAGTCTGTTTAGCTAAAGTATTTAAACTCTAGCTTGTAAAAACACACAAAATGACAGATACAGTGTCTTTTATTTTTACAAAAAAAGCTGGTAAAAGGTGATGTAAATAAAAGTGTAATGTGCCACTAAATAAAACTACTTTTCCCCAGTAAATACTTATTAAATAATGAAGAACACCATCTACAGTACCACAAAACCATCAAAATAACTCCATTTTATCAGGGACAAGGAAAAAAAATACAGTGATTATGGATGTGCCTTGACCAGTTACAGAGTTTGTTAGGATAACATAACTACTGTCAGCAGCCCAACAGTGTGCACAGTGCCTTCAATTAATGCATTCAGCATAATTACATTTCTAGTGGGGTCCAATTCCCCCAAAAGGCAGAGCTAAGAATTTCAATTCTACATTCTAAACTCTGGAATTAGAGCCCATTAAAAAAAAAAATCACAGTGGGTGAGATGTGTATAAAAATACTGGGTGTTCCTTCCAAATCACAGGAATCATGGGACTACATTATTTTTTTCTGTTTTTTTTCTTTCTTCTTTTTTCTTTTTTTTTTTAAAAAAAACAAACCAAAATGCTGTTGGTTTCAACAGAGTCCAGTTTGCTTTATGCTACAGACTTTGACACTGAACTATGAGTATATTGCCTGTTTGCATGTTTTGGTAGTCAGTCTTCTATATCGTCCCAAGTCCTCAGGCTTAAGTTGAGTCATGGAGATGCATGTATGCGCATTCAAACTCTGAACCCTGCAGACTACTCAGACTGCAAGTAATGTAAGTGACTACCGCTAGGGAGAACCCCCCCTCCTTCCCCTCATAGCTTTATACACCTACTGTCTTAACAGTGCATTGCACAAATTTACAAGAAAAATACTGGTTTTGCACTATACAGTTTCTAGAATATATACAGAATAAAATAAGTTAACTTCTAATGAGAATTGCTGATGGGCAGCATATATCTTTAATATACATTTTAAAGTCTCTGCAGGCAGCTACTTTTTGGTTAGTTGTTATCAATATTTGTAACGTAAGCACTGATCAGAGAACTGAGCAGCATTCCAATAAAGTTAACAGATATATTATTTCTTTTAGAAACACTGGGACATCCCAGTTTAAAATATTATTAAATGTCCTAACATTTACACACTATGAGGATTAGGTCTAATAAAATAAAATTTCTTAAAAAATAATCTTGCAGCTCTTTTAAGCATGCTCTGAGACCTTATTTAACAATCATCCATACCTTCAAAAAACAACTGTCACATAGCCATACATTCTAACTCACACACCATCTCCTTGTTACAGACAACAAAAGCAAATAAAACATTGAAAAGTCAACAGTTTTTGCAGTTGTAAGTCATTCTACTCATGTTTGACCACACATTCTTCATGACATTGCAAAGTGTCTCATTAGGTATTAGTTGATGATTATATCTACTACTGCTGGAAAGCCAGGAAGCCTTGCAGGTCTTCAGCCAAAATAAACCAGCCTTGATTTTAGCCTCATCCCACCTGCAATATTGATTCAGCTTTTAGAGGCTGTTACTGCAAACACCATTTATAGTTCTGTTACAACAGGAAATAATGCATATGTATGCATTACATTTAAGCCCTTTTCCTCTTGTGTAGTTTTAATACATATATTTAATAAAAAAATAGTACTGCCGCACAGCTACTGTGTAGAAAGAGCAGTCAAGAAAGATGTTCACTTAAATTTTCATATTTTTACTTTTGATGAAAAAGTTTCTTGCTGTGATTAAACTGTGTGGTTGTTAGGATTGCTGGAGGTGTGGTTTGTTTTTTTTTTTACGAAAGGTGCTCAATAATAGTCTGAAGCGTCTTCATCATCAGTTCTTTTCTAAATGACAGCTGTTCAGAATCCAGTGCTCACAAGATTTGTTCCTGGTTTGATTTTCCCTAGAAGCTGATAAGATTGCACCATGCGTAGAGACTCTCGAATTTCTAGATTAAGTTCCATCAGCTTTGAGTTGGCCTCAGACATATCTTGGTTGGAGCCTACTACTGCGAAGCTACCAGTTTGACCAAGCGTCTGATGACGGAAATATATGTGCAGCAGTGTTTGAACTGGGTCATCTTCAGAACTGCCAAAGATGTCGTGGGGCCAAATAGATCTGTAAACACACAATTTGGATTTAAACATTAAAAAAAAGAAAAAAGATGTTTAAATGTTCTTTAAACAGACATTTGAATGGAAGACATAGGAAAATGCAAGAGAAATGTTTCTTCTGTAGCGTCCTGATAGTTAATAGTATAATTTTCTCAGATAAATTCCAAAGAACAAGTACTACTAAAATTGCCTTTTTTTAAATTGCAAAATATGTATGAACAAGTGGTAATGAAGCAGCAGTGCTTGTCCTTTTCAATAAGGACATCTATCAAGAGCTGAAAAAAACCTGGAGTAGTGTCTATCCCTATCTTTAAATTAAAAAGGCCCTTTAGCAAAATCAGGTCTGAAAGCATAATCCTTAAGCACTTACCTGAAAGCCTTGACCTGTGCTACAGCTGACACAAACTCCTTGTTTCTCAGGGTTTCAATGAGAGAGTGAATAGCCGTTTCTGTGCTCGCTTGGGAAGCCTCTGCAATTTCGATTTCTTCAATACCACTGTCAGATGCAGCCTCAGCCTCTTTCAGACAGCTCTCCAAAAGAGCAAGTTCTTCAGACATGTTTATGACCTAAAACAAATGTAAGAGTGACCTTTTCTAGTTTAAATGTATTTCCAGCCAAATTAACTTTCAGCAGATCAGACTTAAATTTTTCCTCCTCTTTGTAATCAGAAATCAGAGGCATCAAAAGTACATCCGAATATTTGCTGCAGTTGCTTAAATATACGGTTCATTTAATGGCTCAAGTATGCCCATCAGGTATTTGGGCTTTCCTCTGATGAAATTTCTATCTTAATTGGTTCTTTTAGAATTTATTTCAAATAATAAATTTATTTTTCCCCACATCACTTAAATTAAACTGACAAGAAGAATTAAACACTTTGGAAAAGTACAGCAGCAACTGTGTTATTACAAAGACAACTTAAACATGAAGAAAAAGTCTGGAAGACTAGTAACCCAGCACAATAACTGTAGTGCAGCCAGCATATACAATATTATCTTTGGCTTTAGCTCCAAAGGATGAGTAAAATACAAGGCCATCGCTCAGAATATGATGCTACATCTCACTGACTTAGGCAGGAAGTGGGACTTGGGTGATACCGACCTTCCACAACATTCTCCAGATGGAAACGAACTCACTTATTTGCAGCCTTTACAAAAATCTGGAAATCTAAGCGAGGAACAGGCATTTTTTCCTAAGCTGCTCAAAACCAAAGACTTTCACCCTGCTTTTTCGTTTTCCTCCCTACTATATCAAGCAAGACCAAGCCTATTTTTTTTCTCCTACCTCCATTTATTGCATTACAGACCCAGGAGAGAACTTTCAGATGATATTATTAATAGCATAATGCATTCAGATTAACTCAGTATGTACCACGTGCACAGCTGAAGGACATTTTACTTCTGAAGTCAGTACAACTGAAAATCAGGCATAAGATGTCTAGAGCACATCCCTAACTGCACTTCAGATGCGGATTAAAGTTGTGGAGTAATTGAATGGTGGCTAAAGTGACATAGTTACATAAATCAGCTGGTAGCAAGTGATGTGTTCACAATAGGAAACACTGGGATGGAAAGGGGTTTCCATCACAGAACTATGTTGATTTGAGCTGATGTGCCTTGATTGTAGTTTGATTAGAATACACCAGGAGCACTAATGAAATATTTAAAATCCTCAGTATTGGACTCCCTGCCATCCTGTCTATTTAAGAGCTTTCAAGCTGTATGAAAATCAACACAGATAATTGAACATCTCAAAAAATTCTTGCAAGCTCTACTTAAATCTTTTATAAATTGTCTGTAAAACAGCTGGTACACTCCTTCAGTTTTTAAAAAGATGTCCCACTGATAAAAATGTTAATTTTAAATGGTTTGGCTTTAAAATGTCAACAATTAGTTGCTAAATGGCATGGTTTTCATTACCTCTGCTTCTTTTTTGATTGTTTTTACTTGGCTGATGAGTTTGCAATAGGCTTGGAACAGAAGCAGCAACTGGAAATGCAACTTGTATAGCCTCCGACACAACTCCAGCTCCTACAAATGTAAACAACATTATTACATTCAGGCAGTGCAAAACATCTACTATCCAATACAAGAGACAATGAGCAACAACTTCTTCAGTATAGAATGTGCAAAATTAAAAGCAGTTATTTGGTTACTGAAGAAACTGACAAAAAGATTTAGAAGCTAATGTAGCAAGAAGCTAATGAAAAGCAGAGGAAAGCTTCATTCAGTTTTAAATTTAAAGGTAGCCTCTCTCACATAGGTTTAATGTTTACTTTTTAATAAGAAGTTACATTTTCAAGAAGGACGATGGGGCAGGATGTAAAGACCTTTTGAAATGTCATGTTCCAAGACAGAGTTCATAGATCACTTACTTCTATTGTTGATATTTTACTGTTTTAAATTCAGGATCTAATATCCAAAATCATTGAATCTTTCATAACCGTTAGTATAAATATGCAAGCACAGTATATAACCTGGCCCTTAGCTTAGAACTCCCTGATGGAGTAAGAGGAGAATAATTCCATTCTTGGAGGCAAGAACAATGTTTCCTTTATAAAAGGCAGCTCTGATTCTGCTTTAGAAAATACCACATCATATATTCTTAAGGAAATGAAACAGCAGCATTAACTTATGCACTGTCTTGCTTCCATTTTTATGCATCTAAAACACTCGTCAAAGTGCAGACAGTGTTAATACTGCTTTACATACAGACAGACATAAAAGCTAATGCTAATGGAGTAATTTTCTATGACATTCTACTAACTACAGGATCCTATTATCTAAAAAGAACCAACAGTTCAGTGGGTTAGATGATGCAAAATTGAAGCACACAGCATTTTTGTAATAGTCTATGACAAGACATCACTATGTCACAAATGGACGACACAGATGGAGACCAGCTTGGTGACTGGCATGGTTAAGTAGTCAATAAATCAAGAACCATCACTTACTGCTAGAATTTCCATTTGCTAAGCAAGAAGATGAGCAGGTCACAAAAATACAAAGAAAGAAAAAAAGATCAAGAATTAGCATAGGAAATAATTTGATTAGAGTAAAAGATGTCCCAGAAAAAATGGAGGAAGAAATACAAGTAACATGCTCCAAATATACCTTGAATGGAAAAAACTAACAGACTCAATTTGAAGTTAAACTACTTGCTGCTATAACTAAGGATAGAGTTGTTGTCCCAAACATGAGTAAGGTACTTCACTTACAACCCTGTCTGGTCTTTATACATTGTATAGTCTTATAGGTATGCAAATTTGAGGATGTCAAAACCAAGGACATTGAAGACCATTGCAAGGTCTAAGCATCTGTACAATGCTTTTTTTCTCGTTCTGTGCCACTACAGTTTAAGCAAACATAACATCTTTTAAAATTTGAGATGTGATGTTAATTTGGATTCTGAACCAGTTTAGAAAATTCTTGGTTTTGCTAAACTCAATTCTCAATACTTCACTGTGAGATTTCTGTAATTGCACTTGATTTTTAGAAGCTACTTCAGAAAAACATTTGGGAAAGAAATCATCAGAAGATATATTTGTCAGACTAGGTACAGGAACTTCACTTCTATGCTTTGTACAGTGCTAAGCGTATTGATGGCATTTAAGCAAGTACAATGGTCATTGTAAACATACGAATATGCAACCGATGTCCAATTCCAACAGGCAAAAGCAGTTGAGCTTTACTAAGCACGTAGTTACATATGATGTGTATGGTAAGTTACGCACTATGTGCTTAACAGACTATAGACATTGCATGGTTTTGTTCTGTACTCTGTGCTAATATATACATAGCACCATTATTACATAAGCAGAAACTTCTGATGCACAGAACACTGCAAAGAGATAAGATCTCGAACTGCCAAAGCCGACAAGAATTCTATGACTTGCTTTAATGAAACATAGAGAATCAGACTTTGAGGAATGGCAGGGTCGATTATTTAATATTTTTAGTCACTAAGTTCCTGTGTTCTTTAAGCCAAGCCTCATTATTACTGTAAGCCATAAATAATCCCTCTCTCCAAAAATCACATGTTGACAGCTATTCTAAAAATTCAAGAGAGGTTTTCCTTTAAAAATGGCTTTGCACTCCTTCAGTGTCTTTCATACTTGCTCACTTGAGAAATAATCTGATTTTTCTACCTGCCAGTCCTGTACAAACAATATAGCCAGAGTCCAGATGCATTTGTTCAGACTTGTGTGTAAGCACTAATAGCAAAAACCCAGTAATTAGATTTACTTGCAAGTCTGTTGGCAATGCATGAGCCAGAACAGAATTCATCTCACTATTCTTTAGCTGTATTGACCACAGTGCTAAAAATTTGTAAGAAAACCTTATTTGTGTTAATGAATGAAAAATCTCTTGAATGAAGCAGCTCTGTTTTCCTGAGCAAGACAACACTTAAAAATTTTTAGCATTAACTGGTCAACTGGATAGACTGATCAGCCCCACACTCCATTTACAAGGACTTTTGAAACCAATACTTGGTAACTTCTCAACCTCCTTCAAGTCACTATAAGCTTCTGTGAATAGATTTAGAACTTCTGTAAATTGTGTACATTTATGAAGCAAGATAACAGGACTCGACTTTCTCAATGGATACTATACATTAAAACGATTTTAACTGAATCTGCAGGTGCAAGGAGCACATAAAGAAAAAACTGCCAGCATGCCTTGCAGGCTAGGATTTAAAACCGAAGTCAAAACAGGTCCCTGTAAACAATCAATGTGAGTGGACACATAACTCCTTTTCAGAGGCTGTCTTAAAACCCTGCAGAAATGGAGAAGAACAGACAAAACTACTTGACACAGAATCCTGTGTTCTCCCTGCACAAGCTAAAGGAAAGCCTGCATGTGGCTTTCCCTCGAATTCTTACATTCCCTAGCTATACAGTGGGAACATTCTAACAGTTAAATGCCAGAACAGTTTTTTGGTATATATGAACAACATTCTAAAAAGAGCAGCATTTATGTATTTCAGTCCCTATTATTCATATATAGAACATTTATCATACTGTAATAGTAGATGTTGTTACATATTTCTAAACACGTACCAGTCTGTACATGAATATGTAAAACAAGTGTAAAATACACTAAATGTTGTGTTCATAGGCAAAGCAAAAATCCTTGCAAATGGCAGCAAATTATTTTGCTGTATCACCTATGCTTATCCACATGACATGTTTTTTTAAATGTGCAGCTTTGATGCAATATAAAAGTCAACAGTATATTCTCACTTTTCACTACTCTAAAAATTCAGGTCCATTTTGTGATTGAATTAAATACATACATACATATATATGAGAGCAAATGAAAACTGTATAAAAGAAGAAATAGTCCATGCACACAGTAGACATTTCTGTTGCTGAACGCTGCATTTTCAGCAGCAGAAACATGACCAAGTGCATCAGTGAATAGAGTTTGATTGACTAAAAGGAATAAAATTCTTTCTTTTTCAGCTTGGATTTGGGATTTTTGTCAAAATGTCATTGTGAAAAGGTAAGTTCATCTGCTATCTGCAATTCTACCTTCTTACATCTTTCACTATTCTTATTACAGGACTCTGGATGGCAGATTCCTTGTACCAACTAATGACAGGCGTTGGATTTGCTTTTTTTTAATCTACAGTGTCAATATTATGCAGCTCTTGTTTAAAAAAAAAAAGTCCTAGCCTACTTGGGGAAAAGCTATCGCTTACTATGGCAATTAGTAATATTAATCATGGATGACTGCCATGCAAATACATACAAAATATTGAACTAGTATTAATAGGTTACTTCACCTATTGTTGTTAGATGATATTTTGACAGAAGTGTTTAATGAGATTTTTCCCATACTGCTACTTTACTCCTTGTTCCTTCCCACCCAAATAATGGCTCCAGAAAGGTCATATGTATTCATATAGTACTAATTATATTAAATTCAGCACAGGTATTTGGCTAGACAGTTTATCTGAGCATGTAAGCAGAATGCTAATCTTTTTTCTTCTAGAAACCGCTGCAGAAGCTGCTGCTGGTACACAGATGGTATCTAGTCTGCTTATCTACTCAGTATTATTAAGTCTAGAACCCAAGATGGGTTGCCAACTTTTATTAAAAAAAGCCATTTTTATTAGACCACTACTTCATCAGAGTCTCAGTTTCCAAAAGATAGTATCATAACTGAAATGAAAAGCTTTTCATACATTTTTAATCTGTCTGCAAATATTGGAATTTTTGTCCAATAGATATAAATATGTTTTTTAATCTCACACAAATGACATACACCTACCTGGGCATCTGTGTTGGTGCCATGAATACTGTCATCAGGACCAAATGTTCTTTTGCAGTCTTCTAGCCACTGCGAAATAAATATGAACAACATTAAATATCTTCTGAAACAGAGCAAACTGATGATACAAAATCAATTGTTTACCAATATTGTCTCCACTAATGATTTCCACTCTGATATATCACTCTGTAGTTTTTATTGTGTCCCCTCCATTGTAAATTTCCTGTAGCCTTCATTACCCCAGATGGGGACAGTACACTTTTAGCTTAAATACTAATCTGTGATTGAATTTGGGTACTGTTATAGTGAGAAGTGGGGGAGGGTGGAGGCAGAAAAATCCCTTTCATTAAATGAGATCTTATCTTCTCTTTACTTGCTGCACAAGATTTACACCAACGTGATTTCTCAGCATTTAAAATATAGCACTAATTCAAATTAGAGAGTAAGAGTAAGCCTGCGATATTTCTTGGGACTACTTTAGAAACAGAAGGAAGTAAGAGGTCTCCTGTGTAACTAGATGCAAGTGCAGGTTTACTGGATAGAAAGAAAAAAATTGTTCAGGGGGACTTCAGCATCACCTCCAGTTCGTACAAGCCAGGGAGATGAAGTATTCTCCCATTACACAATGCAAATATGCAGATTCCACTCTCTTTCATGAATACAGGGCTGTATTTAACCCCAGTTCCCATAGCAGACAACAAGTTTATTAATTTCAGAGGGTAATCTCTTCTTCTAGCTTTAACTGACCATGCAAATTTAAAAGTATTAATATAAAGCAGTTCCAGAATTAAATATGCTCTTATTGGACAATACAACCTGATCATCTCATCAACACAGTGCCCAGCATATTTTTCCTTACAGTGCAAACAACTGCAAGCATGAGGTAATTCGTGTATTACTGAAATGGGAATGCGTCACATTGAGTGCATTATTGAAGTGCAGATTATCTTCTGAAATGAAGAACAGGTTGTATACATCCAAGGATGAATAATTTAGCATGCTGTGTGCTTGATATCTTGAGTCTCACAGGAAATCTTTGTGACCTTTTTCTAACCTTTGTCTGATGCAAGAAAAAGAAAAATGTGATTTCACATCTGCTCAATTTAATAAAGGTTACTTAGTGAATTAACTAGGCCTGTGTGCTTATCAAGAGGAGAAATGGAATTCTCTAAACACCGTGGTGTCAGTTTCAATTAGTGACATTGATACCAACGTACACAGCAAATCTCATTTTTCTTTTTATCTGACAGCATCCATCGGTAACAGTGGAATACGTTTGCACTGGAACAAACAGCGTCATCAATTGGGAAGCTAGTATTTATTTTCACACACTGCCCTTTTAAGATCTTTTTTTAAATCCTAAAACCAGTCTGAATAAAGGGTAGGCCTAGAATGTTATGTTATACATATAACCTTATATTTTCTACTACATTTATCTGGTTCAGTATCTTTGTCTCTAATACACATACGAAGTCAAAGCAGTTTCCTTGCAAGGAAATAGAACAGTAGCTCCAAAAAGGTGACAAAATTAATTTGCTAAGAATTTTTGCAGAATGTATGTTAAAAGCATGGTAGGAAGACCTAAATTTTCTCTTTGGGAACAGCAGTAGATGGTGTGACAAAACGATCTTTATATGCTAGCTTTACATCAATTCATGTTTTCCCTGGATATCTCTTACAAAGATATAGGGTGAAAAGCATTACTGAAAGTATAATATAGGGAACTCTGTGGTTGGTCTTGGTCATAGCACAGGCTGGTTTGCCAGATTAACCCCAAAACAGATATCCCAAACCATCCCCTATATCTATAGGTACCTTTCCTTCTCTTATCTCAGTGCATAGGTAAGAGTTGCAAGCAACTGCAGCCCAAGCCTTTTACTTTTAAAATTTTATTCATGTGAATGCCAGTACAACACACAGCACTGACAGTGACAAACATAATCTGGAGGACACCAGATTAACGTGCAAATTATATGTATTTAAATATCTGTTAATTTATATTTACTTTATTATACAGTAGCCCAGACAGCTTAGTTTGATCATTTTTCTATGAAAAAAGCAAGGATCTGCAATAAAATCATTATGTGTTTTGCCTTCATACTTTCATATTGAATAGGATACATAGCACAATTGCCTGTGATAAAAGAAATTCAGATTTGACCTGAGGAAGTCTCTTCAATCATTCCCTATACTGTTTAATAGGACAGAGTAAGAAAACCAGTAAAACATATCTGAGGAGTAGCTTTGGAAGATTCTTAATCTACATATACTGTATCATACACACACACACAAAGCTTTTAAAAAAAGTTTTAGAAAAATAAATTATCTGAGATAATTAGTCACTAATTCTAAATTAACATGCTAAATAAACACTTAAATAATGCACTAAATTAGCTAAATGACATGCTATTAAGAGTCAGAAATGTTTCATCAAAGCTATACACTTTTTCCTCCTCAGTACTGCTTCCTTTTATTTATAAATGTTTAAATAAAAATAAAACTCTGGCAATATGCTCTCAGTTGTTTCAGAACAATTTCCTTTCATCCTGTGAACCTTTTTCCTGCTCCAGTCACTCACAAATCCTGTGGCAGAAGACAGGCCAAACACAGAAACATGTTACTGGACACCCTTTTGACAGCTGCACTACAGAAAAACAACACTTTCACTATGATATAATGACAGAGGCCATCAAACTGATATCCATACTCCTTCATCAAGTAAAATAAAATGCAAACAAGCTCTTAATATCCAGCATAGATTTATGTCGATATGATACCTGGCAGTGCAAAATTAGCTGAAAATACATAAAGGTAATTCATGGCCACCTGAAAGGGACATAATTTCAACTCTTTATACTTTGACAAATCAACCAAACAATACGATTTGTTATTGCTATGATAAATCGTAGGCTACATGAGGAGTTTATATACGCAGAATTCCTCCATGTTTGGACAGACACCGTTCTAAGTACATACTCCCACCCCCCTGCCGATACCTACGAGTTCCTCTCTACCCTGCCTCAAATCTTCCTGTCTGACCCTGGGACAAATCAGTTAGCCTCTCTGTGCCTGTGTTGCTCTCTAAAATGAGGAATAAAATACATCACAACTGATGACAGCATTATGCACTGGAGATTGTCAGACATTAAATATTACATTGAGTAAGGTAATCTTAGTCATTACATGAGCACTTTGTTTCTGATTAAGCCTAAATGCCAGAACATAGCTCATTACATTACCTGTTAGTGTACAAACAAATCGTTATTACTACAGAGCAGGGCAGAAAATGCAGCAACTCTTTTGCAGAAATGCTGGCTGGTATCCGAGAAACAGTTTGTTTACATTAACAGTGCTGTGTGGCATTTTTAGCATTGGTTTTGAGGAAACTGCATTTCCTTTGAGATCTTTTCCACAAAAATGTGGTTGCCTGTTCTATTCAACAGATGACCTGTCAGCAATCTTTGCAAGGCAGAGGCCATAATTTCCTAATAAACTCAGCATGATCAAGGAATGTGGAGCCACTTGTGCTACAAAATACAGCTGTGCCAAGATGTCATGGCTTGAATTCTGTTTCTGTTTCACATCACTCAAACTTGCCTATACAACCATTGTCATGTCCTCACAGGCTGCTGAGATCTGTAAAAAGTTCCTTCAAACACATTAAATTTTCCTAGGAATAATTTTCTCTCTACAACAAAAGCCCCATATATTTTCTCTCTCCCCCTGTACCTGCAAAACTGATTGTAGATTAATGTTTTTTCTTTTGTCTCTTGAAAGAGAAATCTTACCTGTTTCAGTTTTCTGAACTTAGTATTTTCTTTCCTAAACTTCAGACAAAGGTTCACAAAAACAGAAATTGCTACAGAAATTTTCAACTTTTAAACTTTGTGTTTCTTTGCAAAAAGGATATAACCACTAACATATACCTTGAAAACTAAACTGTATTATTCTAAATAACTGACATAAACGTCAGCCTCAATGGGATCCAGTTGCAGGATGAGAGACCTACATTTATGTCCCTATGTATGATACAGCTATTTAAGCCCCCCATTATAGTAACTGGAGATCCAGTCAACAACAAGAAGTCTAAAGACCTATTCAGCTGAGCAAAAAGTCAGTATCTATATTAGGATAAAATGCATTGCTTTCTTGATTTCTTGTATTGACTTGATCCTTGAATACTATGGGTGTTAAGACATTTTATTCACCTATAGTTATCTGTAAATGTCTTAATCTGGAGGTGAATCTCACCCTTCTAGTCTAATAAAATAAGCCAGAACCTTCATAAAGAAAAAAATTACTGTGATTTATTGATATTAATGTTTAAAATATTTGAGCATTTTTAAAAGAGGATTTTTAAATTAGGAATGTGCTTTTCCCAATGCTAGTGCATTTGTGCAATGTTATATATTCAAAGTCAATTTCAAAAACAGGTGCAACAAAAGTGAATTACACATAAGAAAAACCTCAGGTTCAGATTACACACAGAATAGTAGTAAGAAAAGAAAACAGGTTTTTACTTTAGAAATTTTTTCACAGTTTACTTTTGGATACCTTTGTTGAGAGATAAAGTCCTGCAAAATTTTCATAATGAGTAGGTTTGAATATTTTTGTTTTGAAATATAAGAGACTCACCTGTTCTGCTGCCTCTCTTTTGACATTATAGGTATCCAGGTGTTCTTGGAGCTCTAGAACACTGAACTTCAATGTTTCTAGTAAGCCACAAGACATCAGCTGAAAGATAAAAGCAATCACCTCTGTAGTCATATGACATCTGACTATAATCCATAGTCTAATATCTAAATTATATAATATGAAATTGCATGTCCACATTTGGAAAAACAATCAAATCAGAATTAGTTGGGTATGGATTATTTGTGACACCTTTGAGTTAGTATACTAATGCATGTAGCTGTATCAGTTAAATTGGTGAACAGCAGTTTTGATTCCAAAATAAGAGGAGTACCTAGCTCACATGTGGAAGAAAAATTTCAAAAGAGATTTTTAGATCTTTCAAAAAGAAGAAGAGTATTTGATATTCACACAGCTAGTGTAAATAGAATAGGCTGCAGCAGGAAAAAAAGGTGCTGCTGGATTGCTCCTGTAGCAACCTAAGGAGTGCCCAGTGAGGATTACTTGCCCTTCTCAATATACGAACTATACCACCAGGAAAGGCTTCAGTCTGTAGGAACCAGGAATTGTCAAAGCAGGAACTGCTGGATTTTTGAAGAATTTTCTACCATTAATGACTCTGCCTTTTTCAACATTGTTTCAAAATCTCTTTTTCCCCACAGGGGCTGCTACCTCAGCTTTGACTCCACACCATTTCTCCCTGTAGTTTTATTTCCACTTGGGTTTTTCTTATTAATCATTCTCCTGCCACTTCTGTAATAATCGTGCCTTGACCATCATATGCTTCCTCCCTCACACTGGTCATTCCTTGCACACATTAAGACCTCTGTGCTTATCTCCAATCCCTCGTACCTCTTGGTCAGCTTGAAAGTGCAAGCGCATGACAAAATTGTGGCACAGGGAGTCACAGTATCCCACATTACTCAGGCAGGGGTGGGAATGATGCTTACACGTTCTTCCAAGTGCATCAAGATCATTATTCTACCACCATACTAAGATACTACTCACAACCTCTATCCCCACATCAACCAAGAAGCAAGCTATGGCTCCATGGCACAATGCCGCTCTGCACTCTCTGTTCACCAGTGAACCGTGCTTTGGTGTAAGGGGGCATCTTTCTGCTGAAAACTACTTTCTGAATGAATCAAAAGTCAAATGTCAATCTCGTATGCATGAGTAGACATCAGGAAACCAAGGACTTGTGCATTTTGGATTAGCCATTCTTTCTTAGTGAGAAGTGATCTGACAAACAAGTAGGTTTGTTTCAATGAAATTACTTGTAGAGCAAAGACTTATCTACACAGTGTTTGCCAATGTAACAACGTTAATCTGCGTATGAGCATACATATGCACATACACACACAAGTCTGTATACTTGTGTGCATATATATAATATTTATTATTACTTTTTTATATTTGTCTTTTTTAATATATATACACACATTTATTTTTAAAACACACATGCTGTTCTAGGTAGCCACTAGTTTAACACTTCTTGTGGCTTCTTATCCCAAAGAAATTTATTCTTTTGGTTAATTTCTACTGCTTTTAAAGTGGTATAAGTTAAACAAAAACCATTACATATTATTTCCTTGAAATGCACCATCCATATCATGCTTTTTAGTCCCCATATTTTAAGTGAGAGCATAAGAGCAAAGTACCCCCTTGGCACCAAGGGAAAAAAACAGGTCAGGAGAAGAGTCTCATAACTGGGTCAAGGCCAAAGATCCATCTATCTCAGTCCCCCATCTGACAATGTCTAATAGCAGTTGCTTAAGGAAGGGCAAAATAGGGCAAGCATGTGGTGATCCACTTGCTCCAGAATGCTCTCTTAGCCTCTGTCAATGTGTTCTGTATATTCAAAAATCTATTCAGGGCTATTTCTTTCATATAACTCTTTAGCTGCTTTTTGAAAACATGAACAGACATTGTAAAAAAGGACAGGGTTTCACAGTTTATGTATCACATGCAGGATTTGGTTCTCTATGTTTTGTAAATCACTGCTAGCTTAATTTGATCACCCTTAACATCAATTAAGATGACAATACAATAATTTCTAGCACTTTTCCATGATAACCAAGACATCCATGAACACATTTCTCTCTTAAAGGGCTGAAAAATCCTAGCCTGCATACTTGTATTGCATATGGAAGCCATTCCACTTATTTCATAATCCTTGTGATCTTGGCTTGTAATCTTTTCCAGTTCAGCTGTATCTTCTCTGAGAACAGGGGACCAGAACTGCCCCAAAAACTCAGGATGTTGGTATACCAGGGATATGTACATTAGCTCAATGATGTTTTTGGTCTTGCTATCTCTTTTCTTGATCATTCTAGCATAGCTTTTTTTGACTGCTGCTGAAGATTGAGTTGACTTCTCATATTAATATTTATTATAATCCAAGATTTCAACTTGCATAACAAACAATTCAAAACCTTCATTGTATATTTGTAGCTAGAATGTTTTTCTAGTGCATCATTGAAGAGATACATAAACAACAGAATTTTAAAAGGCAAAGTTGGTGCTAGATAAGTAGTCTTCCTTTTTCTTCTCTGTACAAACAATATAGAATAAATATGAAAAAGGAGGGACGGTAAAGAACAGCAAGGGAATTTAAATTATATCTAGTATCAGTATTGTTCATTTTTACAACTGGAGGTTATTTTCAAGAAAATGCACTTCTCACTTCTTTTTTCAAATGTTTGTGGTACATAGTGGTCACCTAACATTTTAATTTCTTTCTGATTTCAATTCTAAAAAGCATCTTTTTTTTTAACATCCCAAAATTATTCAGATGTTTCAACTAGTGACATTAGAGAGGAACCTTTTAAAAGGCATACAATTAACACATTATTCAAACCTTTGAAAATCTTCCCAAGCATTGCTATTTTTCAAATGTTAAAGCATAATTTTGTGTGCTACAAAACAATGCTTAAGCAGACAGATATTTCAACATGTAAATTTATGTGATTTTTACCGTTTCCGCATCCACAAAGACTGTCGGACATTCTGAACATAACATCATAACTTCCAGAGAACTTTCAAATTTTTTTCCAATGCGCTGTAGACTTTCGCCAAGAAAGCTGACTGAATCATTTGTTATAGATACAAACTTTCTTTGAATGGTCTACAAATCAAATCAGAAAAACGTTTATTTTACAATGTATTTTAGTACCCCTCCTCCTCTGGCTTTTTTGATTAAGAATTTCAGGGCAAATTTCCATCATGACAGCATATATTTTGTCATTAAATTACAAACTAATACATAATTTCCTCTGAATATTTATATAAAACTAGTTCCAGAAAATGCAATCGATCAATAAATAAAACGGGCCGGTATCTATAAAGACAATTACTCCTTTCACATCTAGGCCTTTAGCATCAGCATAGCTGGATGATTATTTGTCTTCGTGCAGTATAGATAGTAGTAAGATTCATTTTCAAGTGTTTGTGTTGCAGAAAATTATGCACAGTTCTCCAAGTGAGAACATAGCATAATCTGTGTCCAGAACTGCTACCCGCAGGGTTTCTACCTTCTTCAAAAATCAGTCCTATGTATATCGTGTTCGACTATGCAGACTGTCAGCTTGGCCTAATACAACATTGTGCTTTGCTATACGTTATTTAATAAATTCTAGAAAGTTACATGTAGAATAAAACTATACAAAGATGATATTTACAGATGCAAAGGTAAACATAGTGTAGGAGCCAGAAGGCAAAATGGAAAGGTCCAGTCAAACAAGGCCTCCAGGATCTCATTTAATAATTTTAACCCTCCTGTGTACCCCATAACAACTCCTCAGGAATATCTCTTTGCCCAGGCTCCAGCCCTGGAGTGCTATTGCCCCTTTTCCCAGAGTATCCACCTCTCGAGATGACTGAGGGCTATCCTGTCAAGCCACAGAAAGTTTCACCTTTCTTTCTAGCTTCCTCTTTAATGAACACAAGAGAATATGAACTCCCATTTTACCGCTTTCAGGAAACAAATGAATGCATGAAAAGCAACTGCAGCTAAGCTTTGGTATAATACAGAGAAACTAAACCTGTGATGTCTAGATGAAGCAAAAAGACAAAAAATCTAAAACCAGTAACAGGAATTTCACAGTGATGTGGCAAAATACTTAGTTCAGCTAAAAATGGAAAATAGGTATAGATGTTCAAACAAGTTATTCCACAGATACGGTAGAGTATGAATTCTTCACACGTAAGTTACTTCATGGTACTAACCCTGAACCTGCCCATACATATGGGATAAAATGCATGCTAGTGTGGTGAAACAAAGTGAGGCTTTCACTGAGAAACGTATTATGATATACCAAACAGCAGAAAAAAATAGTATTTGAGATATAAGAAAGGGATGGAGTCATAAGGTCTTGGTTTGTAGTACTGAATCTGCTCTTGGCTCACTCGGCACGTTGCCCATAAATAAAATGGATTAATTGTGCTTCTCCTGTCCCATAAGAAGGTGCAGAGAATTACGTATATCTAAGTGTTACCACTTTGAAAGCGTAAAAAACCCATGCCCTCCATATAGGGAGGAGGGAGCCAGAAAAATTAAGACATGGGCATTTTGTGTTGGATACCAGATCTGAGGCAAATACAGAGATGCATTTGAAACTTCCAGCTTTAGTGGATCTCCTGGTGTTTCAATTACTTCTCTGCAGAAAAAACCTTTTCTCACAAGACAGATGCAAGATAAATTCATTAACATTTGTCATGCTGTGATCCTTTAATAATGAATCCCATAGAAAACCCCGGAGGAAGTCATTAATTCTGTAATCAGCACACAACCTGGGTGATGTTCAGAAAATAAAAGGGACAGAACCTGAACTAAGAGCTTACAAGAAACCCTGAACTGTTTTTTTTGAGATGTTTTTTTTTCTCCTAGACAATGAATACAGCAGCTAATACATGTAAAAATAGCATATGTCTAGATAACAATCTTTCACCAACGTGGGGTTTTTGTCTGCTTTTTTGATTTGCTTTCTAAGGCTTCTTGCTACCGTAATCTTGTGGCCTTTGCAATTATGGAGGGGAAGAATAGGTTTGAAAGCAGGAGAAAAGGATTTCGGACAAACAACCATGCACTGGCAATTCACTGACCTGAAACAATCTTGAGAAGATGTGAAATGTATAGACAGCACAAGATCCATCTGTATCTGACAGCATTTGATTGACGTGGCAGCGCCAGGCTTGCTCTTCATCATCATATGCCACTGGTTGGAAAGCTGCCAATATGGCAGAAAGAAATGGTGAAGGAGGTGGGGAAGTTTGTACTTCTGGGAAACCATCCTGTTCTTCTTCATCTTGGCTATAAATAACAAACAACAGAAATTAACTCCTTGGGATTTTTTTTAATGAAAAAACCCCTTCATTTTGGTAAGAAAAAAAAAGAATTTGGAATTCAAAACAGTGTTTTGCAAAATAAATAATCAATCAACTAAGATAACTATGAACCAAGAAAAGAGTGAAAAAATAAAAAACTTCTGCTATTGCAATATAAAAAATTGCTTATACTCTCAAATACATCCGAAGTCTATTAAAACGTTATTTCTATGCATACCTACAGACAGAGGGCTATGTGTAGGTTATGTATAGCTATACACAGCACTATATATATACACACATCACTCAGAAACTGATATTTTTTTCTTGCCCACAATAACTGAATTAACATTCAATTCTTCAAATTTTTATTTATCTAAACATATGTTCCACAAATATCTATAACAAATTCTAGCTTTCATTAAGAGAAACACAACAGCTCATTTAGCAGTGTAATCCTACTTTATAACTGTCTTAAGTAACATCTTAAGTGAATGGAGATAGATTGGAACGCTTTCATTTTCATGGGCGATCAGTTTAACGGCCCTTTGTTCAAAGAGCATTCTGCAGTCATACTTCCCATTAGACACCAAACATCCAATAAAAATATCAAACTATAAATTAATCAATGCTACTACTTGCAATCATTAACTTCATTGTTAAAATTTTCTGTATTACAAGGAATGATACATTTTGACACTTGTTCTTGTATAATTGTACTTACATAGCAAAAATACATGTGACAAGATTCCAAGTATACATAGTTTATTAAAATAATTTTTTTAACACATGCCATTTTTCTCTATAACAACCACCTCATTCACAGTGGAACCAAGTATGTCTTAAGACTTAAACATGTCTTAAATAAGAAGGGTGGGTGCTGTGTTTAGGTACATTCATTTTAGTAGCACAAAGCTAAAAAGCTAAGATGCAATCCTTTTGAATAATATCTGTAAGCAAAGCTTCAAAAAGATTTTTCAGGTATTTTCTAACTGATGTACCAACCCTATAAACAAACACCTATGTCTCTCTTCAAACTAGAGCTATGGAGTTTTTCTTTTGTTTGCTTAGTGTGAACAAATGAAAGCCTTAAGAGATTTTTCAGTTGCACATTAGAAAATAAACTGCTGTTAACTGGCACCAGCCTTTAACGCTTGCAAGGCATATTGCAGTAGGTTGCATATGGGATTACAAGATTCAATTTCTCTGCTCCTCTCCCAGTAGAACCTTCTCAAATGACTTGGTCCTTCACAGCTCCTCTTGTGTCCTTTTCTGTAAAAGGCTCCTTCAATGATATCTCTGACAGAATGTACACTAAGCCTATGTTCCTATATGCACTAAGTCTATGTATTATTCAGTACAAACTTCTGAACAAATTTTAAGTATGAACAAGCCTATGAACAATTTGGAATTTGTTTGTTTTGGTTTGGGGGTTTTATTGGTTTGTGGTGTTTGTTTGTAGTTTTTATTTCTCTGTTTGTTTGTTTGTGTTTTTGTTTGTTTTCCCTCCTTCTTAGACTGTTACCTTCAAAGGACTTTGTGTTTCGCTTTAAATATGACTCAAACAGCTAGGGCTAACTGTAACCCAATAGTTATTTTTGATCTCCATATTAAAAAATGGAAAAACATGATTTCACTTTAAAATGTCTTAGAAATATACAAGAGACAAAAGACTGATTAACCTTAGCCCTGAAAATAAAACTTGGGCTAATTCAAAGAAAAACTGGCCTAACTCCTACAAGAGCTTTGATTAAAAAAAACCAAATTAACATTTTTCTCCTGTCTTTGGGTGCCAAAATAGGTTCCGCCATAATTCAGAGCAGTTCAAAGGCTTTTCCGTGTTACACTGCTTGCAGCTTGTGGCTGCCAAGAAAACGTTCCAAAATACCCTGACCTCTTTTCACATTTCTAGCCTATTGATAGTGATGAAATGTATTAGATTTCTTTTATTCAATAATTCTCATCTTTTCCTGCAAAGCTGTTTTCCATGTACCAGAAACAACTGCTGAGCAAACCAGTGAGTGTGTTTGCTATAACAGGCAAAACCAATCAACCATTATTTCAGATACACAAAACATTATTTTAGGTACTTGTATTATGGAATTCATGGAAAAAGCCACACCATAAGAAAGCCTACTTTGTTTGATTCATGCACTTGATAACATGTAATCTCTGTTACTTCGAACCAACATTAATCTTACCTAGACAAAGCAGAGAAGTCAGCTTCTTCTTCTTCACATCTCTCGTCTAGCTCTTTCAAAGCAAGAGTGACATCCTCTTCACAGATAGATTCAGAATAGCTCTCAGGAGCTGCTGCCTCTGTCAGTTCTGGGGTCTCTTCCAACTCAAGAGATTCATGACAGACCAGACAGTCTTGTTGTTCTTGTAGTAGATACGACCCAGTGTCTTCACTAGCAGTGCTAACCTGTTCATCCCTTACTGCTGAACTGCCTTCCTGTGAATCAAAAATACTTTTATTACTTTTATTGTCAGGGCTTATGTATTCTTATCAGTTTTTGTTATGGTAAAGTAACAGAGTTATAAAAAACAGTTTACAAATATCCATTTATACTTTAATCCTTCAGCTCTTTGGACTGTTCACATGGTTTTACTTGAGAAAAGACAGGCAGTCTATTTGCAATGTTAATAACTTCTGGATAACATTAATATCCTAGAATATGACTTATTATTTATAGCAAATACAATCAATTAGATCTGCTAAGAAAACACTCCCAGAAAAGTATCCACAAATAGCCTCAAACATACTTAGAACACAATGAAGACTTTAATATTTTACTTTTCTAGGTAAGGACCAGAATTACTGCCTCATGCTTGGCTTTGGAGTCTGGAATCAGTACAGAACATTTCTTCTCCCTTCCACTCTCCATTTCAACAAGTTTCTACAGCATAACTGAACAACAGTGTAACAGATGAACAACAGAAAAAGGACATTCCACCTTTTTTTTTTTTTTTTGCCATTACTGTTAATATGGGGAGCTTTACGGGTTTAACTCTGAATCTCTGTATGTAGGCTTTCAATCACTGGCAATTATAAAGAGAAGAGTAATAAACTCAGGTAGGTAATATTAGAATGACCCTTTCTCTCTTCCCTCTTCCTCCATTAACATTATACTCATTAATATCGCTATATCGAACAGAGGAATTCAGATCTAGTTAATTTACAATGAATCAATTTGAAATCTTTTACTGGATTTTTCTGTGTTATAAAAATAACACTTTCTTGTACTTGTTGTTTCCTAAAGGCACAAATTATCACACATTTTCATTCTTAGTGTGCTGGTCTTCTTCTACTGGCATATCCAAGACTGGTCAACAAACCTTTGGACAGCCTCTAAGCATACACATCACTTCATGACTTTCATCAGTCTAAACAGATTCTCTGACAGATAAATAACGACACATATTAAAAAAGACAATGCAGCTTTAAACAGAACACTATCATTTTCTTTCGCAGTGATCCTAACCTTATTGCACTTTGACGATGGTACTCCTCAATGTGGCACTGCTGTAATTTCACACAGCTAGTGACCTCACTTCTAATGCCTCTTTTGTAAAAGTTAAATCTGGAACTTTATTGCACAGACCAGCCACTTTGTCACACTGAGCGAATAAGGTACATCGGAACACAAGACACTTTTACAATACCACAGCAAAATAATTTGGATTCAAGCAGTGGTCCATTTCTACTATAGATGTTAACATGCGATACAGAACTGCACTGATCATGTCTGGTAGATGTACACGTGAGAGATAAACATTTTCTAGAAGTGTAAGTGCTAATAACTAGTTAAATTTACAGCTACGTTAGACTTCACAGTGCCACGACTCCTGATTTCTGAAGTCTTCCGTGTAACACTGGACATGTCTTTACCACCAACATGAATGTTCTTTAAGTATCTTAAAAATGTGATGTATATAGTTGACAACTCCACAGAACATAAGGAAAATTACTTCTAGTAAACCATACCCTCATAAACCCACAGTGCAAGGGAGTAAAACAGAATCATTTTAGTCAGAAACTTTCATATACTTAAGCTTGTAAACCTTACTGTACAAAATTGAAAATTTTCTTGTAAGCTAGACTGTAAATTCCCAAATGGAACGTGAAATGTCCTTTTTGCAAAGATACATGCTATTATCATAAATCAGCCAAATACATTCAATTAACTATTTAACTCTTCAGCACCCCTACAAGAGAAACAAGGAACTCACCTTCATCTGACCAGCACACACACTTTGTTTTAAGTAATGGCTTCAATTTTTAAATTTTACCTTAGATAAATTTTGATACCTATTTATTTCAATTAAAAACATTTTGATAACTTGACACTTGGCATGTAATGAAATACCTGTGTTGAAAGAGTTTATATATAAAGCATATGAGCATAGGAAAAAACAATGCAATATGCCATGAGTTGTGCAGTATAAGAACTTGGAACAAAATTTGTTTTACTGGCTTCAGAAATTTTTCAGAGTTGATAGTGTCCATATTTTCAAGCTCATTCTTAAGAGGCATAAAGCCAGCTCTCCTTTTTAGCAACAAAATCCAACTAGATATCTAATTCTTGTAGAGAGGTAGCTGAGTGTTTGAACTGTGCTTAAAGAAAACATACGTATTTGACTGAATCCCACATTCTAACAAGCACAAAATAAACCTGGAACACATCACATTAACTATTGCAATTATATGCATTTGCAGTCTTTTTTTTTTTTTTTTAATATAGTAATTTTCTCTGGATGCAGCTTACTCATGAAATTTTTTAAGCCCAGTTTAAATATTTTCATCATTTTTAATGATATTGGTGATTTTTTGTGGGATTGTTTTCACCTGGATTATCAGAAGTATAGTGATTTTCTAAAGGGAGCAAAGAACAATGACTCCAAGTATACAGGCAGTCTCAAAAAGAACTATGAAAACAAAAAAATGAGTTACAGTTCAGAATGTACCACAAGTGAATAATGGAGAGGATAAAAATTCAATCACAGTGAATTTCATTCTATAAAATCTCAGCTCATATAGCACCTCTCCCTCTTGAAATCCTAACATAAAACATCCATCCAATGTGGAAAAAAAAAAATCCAGATTAAGTGTTCTTCCTCACCCAAAACTCTATTGGAACAAAAATGCATGTTGTAGACAAGCAGATGAAGCGCTAACAGATCAACCTGTTTGACAATTTAAGCACACGTGCTCTACAAAGTTAAGACAGTTTATCAACTGCAGTGTAACCAAAACACTTTAAAAAAACCCCATATAGATAATCATAATGGAAAAAACATGAAAAATTAGGGAAAAGGCTGCTTTATAAAAGTTACAATATCACACTTTTAGAAGGTGAAGATTTTATCACAGGAAACCACTCACTCACACTTTCCCTTTGTTGTACTCTAAATATGTCTTTTGTTCTTAAGAGTTACCTTCATTAAATGTTAGCTAGGTGGGTGGTTTGCCTGTTAATACGAGTGATTTCTAGGTAGCAAATAGGTGGACTACAGCCTTTGTTGAGAAACCCCAGTCACACAAACCAGTCAGTAGACTGTTTAAACGTGGTTGGCCAAAGACTCATTCTTAAGTGTAAACCATGCACTCGTTATTCCTACACATAGGAATAACTTATCTTCCTGGAAAACTCAGTAAAACCGTATGTTCTTTTAGTTAAACATGGGATTAGCAATGCAAGTCCAAATAAAAATGAGATTGCCAGTAGCATCAATAATTTTACCTGAAGAGATAAAATGTCGACCCAAACCCAGCCACTTCAAATTCAAGAAAAAAACCCAACATATTGAGGTCTTAGCTACAACTGCTAAATATTGTACGAATTGTAGCAGATGAGTTTTATTTTAAATTATGCAAAAGATTTAAAAAATCAACAAACAAACTGAAATACTTACAGATTTGCAGGTGGCCATTAGCTTGAACTCTGTCTCAGTCCACAGAGGGCTTTCCAAAAAAGTATACCACTAGCATCTGTGGTCCTTTTTAAAGGATTATTTAATGGAACCAACTGCTAACACAGCTGGCCTGAGGTTTTATTCCCATATAGCACCAATCACATTAACCCAAAGAAAGAAAAAAAAAAAAAAAAAGTGGGGGGGAGGGGAAAAAAAGTATTTGAAAGAAGGATTTGAACTGTATCAAGTAAAAGCATCTTGAGTATTAGCCTATTTTCATTCTGCACCTTGAAATTATCATTATCAGCCCTTCAAGAATATTTTTAACCTGTGGTAAGTAAGTTCCCTCAGTCCATCCCAAGTAGTTTTCATACTGAAGGAACATTTTCTAAGAACATTCCAACAGGTTAGAAATATTAAAAGCAAATCAAATAATCAGTGTAACAGATGAAAATTCAGTTGAAAAGAAAGCCAAAGTTGATACTAAACACTAGAAGGAGCCCAAATCAGCCATGCACCAGCCCACATTTCTCCCCACCTCAGGCAGCTGGTTGCTAGAGTTATCTAGAGGAGAAGCCTCCAAACTTGGGGTCTCAGTTCTGATTTGAAGTACCTCTTCAGTTCCCACACTGCTAGTGGAATCTTGAGACTGAAGTGATAAACCAGCATGATCTGATATTGTCTCGTCTATGGCAGAATCACTGTTTAACTAAGACAGAAAAGAAAGAAACATGAAATTCTTCATACTTCATCAACTATGTAGATTACAGGGAAACACACATTAGTTTTGAACTAGGCTGTTTCAGTATGGTTAGCTATTTGAATTTACTTACATATGACGAGTTTCACAGCCTTACACTAAAACCATTACAAGCATCACATGCATTTCTGTAACATTTAACGTTGAAGAGAAGTTTGAAGGTATCCTTGGGATCTAGAAAATTAGTTCCTTTCTTGCTTTTAAAGGTCTTTGGCACCGGTGAAATTTTAGACCGAAAACGCTGAACAGCAGAGCTCTTTGTTAGGGGCAAGAGTAATACAAACTTTGACTAAAGTCTGACAAGTGGCATACTATCCCTGCTGCTCTCCATCCAGTATTTTTACCTAATTTCATTTATGTAGTGCAGAGAGACTTCTGAGTGGCCAGCATTCTTGACTTTCCTCAGTTATACATACGCACACTTCAAAATCCATAATTAAATTAGCAATTTCAATGTTTAAACACAACTGAGGCTCCCACAGGATCACTTACTGCTCTTATTTAGTATTTTGGCTTTTTTTGAAGCAAGGAATCCACAAAGGCACACACTTTATATATAACACATGCAATTTTCTCCTTAAACAAATATAGTAAGTATAAAGACACAACAAAAATGAATGTTGTACTAGAATTATAAACCTGTTATGTACCACCATCCCTCCACTGATGTTGTTATGAAAAAGAAGCTTAGCCACCTTAATTTAGTTCCTCTTTAGTTCACTTAGGCTGAAAGTGTGAGCCATAGTTATCCATTAAAAGTCCAAATGAAAGCTTAAGTTCTCCAATTCCTTTCACAGAAAAATAACTTACCATCTGTGAACGAGACAGTATCTGACTTGCAGTGAGAGCTGCTTCTTCTTCTGAAGACTCATCAGTATCTTCCTGGTTGGTCAAGTTCAAGCTGGGTGTGCTACCAGAGTACTGACATTCTTGAAGAGATGGTGTGTCTCCTTTGTCAATACTGTCAAGAGAGCGCCTACGAACGCCCCAGTTGAAATTGTCCATGCTTTCACCCTGTAATAAAAAACACATATGTAGGTACAAATTTCAACACAATAAAATTCATACACAAATGCAACACAGAAAACACAAGTCCTGAATGCGTTATGAACAGAGTTTCAATCAGCCCTTTAATTTTATTAAAATTTTAAATACCTTATTAAATGATGTTTGTAGATAAATTAAAATATATGGCAAACGAGGGAGAAATCTTTTGAATATCTTCTTGGAAAGCAACTCAATATATAATCTAGAGCTGTATCAGTATCAATTTTATATATCTGACTACAAAGTACAAACACACCACAGACAACAACAGATCAACAAGCCAGGGCACCAGGCTGCAACTTACCTGCAGCTCCTGGTTAGCAAAAAGGAAAACACACATAATTAGAAAGAACGAGGACAAACACTTAAAGATACTCTAGAACCAGGGAAAAATGTTTTATTACATAAGATTTGCCAACAGTAAAAGACTGATTCAAGCTCTGAAAAAAAGCTTTAGTCAAAAAGCTAATATTTAAAATAATTTCTTTTTCTAATGGGAGATTGATTAAAAAAATAAACAAACTGATGACAAAACACTAAAACCAGCATGCTTATGATACATTTTCTCTAGTATAACATTTAAAGCAACTGTTTCAACAAACACCAGATGAAATTCTTTAACTAACACACATGAATCTGAACTGACCACATCCAACTGACAAAGCATCATCAACACCAATTATATACAGGTTGTAGAAAAACCTATGTCTTCATTAACTGTTTTGCGTCAGTTTTATGAAATGCACGCTAATCACCAATAGCTGGATCTTTTCTGTATGCACATTTTAAAGCTGAGATACTTGCGTTTCAATAAATCAACATCCAAGTGAAATCTGTATCTTAAAAACACTAGTGTTTTAATTCACAAGTACAGTAACAAACTTTGATCTTCTCAGGCACTTTGTCAACCTTCAACAATTAATCTTAGTAGGATGCAAAATCTGATCAGTTCACCAGACTACAAAGAGTTCTGAAAACACCGCATCTAGCCCCAGATGTGCAACCATGGGTTCCAAAACCGCTCTAACAGAGTGGGTGTCTCTTCTGGTGACTTAACAGATCATCATGTTGTATTAAATATACAAAGCAAATGCAATGTTTTGTGGTCTCTTTCTCTCTTAGTGATTTGTTTTACTCCAAAAAAGCTGAGTAGTTATGGCAGAGCAAAAGAATCACAAAAAGTACTGTGGACTGAAGCACTTGAAATTTAATCTAAGTGTTACTCAGATTTTAATGTAAAAGCCCAGTTAATACCATCGACATTTAATTATTAGCAACAAAGAACATCCTGTATTTTTGGTGCAAAGGCTGCTCTTATATCAAGAGCACAATTTATATGTAACACCGTAATTTTGTACAAGCTGTACTTCCCCCCCCCCAGTATAGCACTATGGGTTGCACACAGGCAGGTAATGAGAAACTTGTTTTCTTCATTATGATCTTCTATTAAATGCACAAAATGAAGTTAAAGATTAGCTTGGTTTGGCAAAGTTTTCAACTTTTGGCATCCTACCTGCAAAATTAAAATAATATTTTCCTACTATTGAGCCTTGATGATTCTGAACTGTTTGACTACTTGCATTCAATATTGGAAACTGTATCAATACAGTGTGTGCTCACATATCTGTAACAGACCATAATGAGCTTGTAGCTTTCCTAGAAGATGCAAATATTGGCTGAAGTGAAGCAATACACAGGAATCATGTAGGAAGGGATCTAAAACTAAAGTATTAGGGGGGTGAAAAAAGCAAGATTTTCTAAAAAAGGCTAGATTAATCAGGAGAACAACAATCTTAGGTTTTAGATTAGGCAGATACTCTTCTTAGCAGCTTGTTGACTCATGACCTGCAAAGGTCTCCATTGCTAATTCAATATTTTGTATGGACTGTAACAAAAGCACTGAAAGAAACTACAAAGCATTTGATTTCTTCTCCCCAGTCCTTTTACATTCCTACTTTAAAGCCCTAGCAAATTCTGAGTGAATCCTTTTATTTATTCCAAGCAAGTAACAACTGTTAACCGGATCTTTACTATTTCTTGATATTTAATTTTATTTTACCTCCTCTCTCTCTTTTTTGATAGGAGGAGAAGTGGAGGAAATGTAAGAACTGCAACAAACCAGATATAATGTAAAAGTCAATGCAAGCAATTATGGTGACCAAGTCAATCTCATGTAATGAGATAGTATATTTTACAGTTGTTAACTCTGAAAGCTATTCTTCATGTTTTCAAATTGCAGAAATATACCAGGAGTAAAAATTAAGCCATTTTCTTAACATATTGTTCCATAACTAAGTTTTCTACTGCATCATACCAAGCTGTGCATCCTGTCATTGGCTTATACTGTCACATCACTTCACTTTCAGATTAAGTCACTTAACCTCCCCGCCAAAATCTCAGCCCTCCTGTAAAAAACACCCAACAATTGCAACAACTTAACACTGAAAAGTTTGTTACATAGGTTTCTTTATCATGCAAGTCAAGTTCAATCATGTCATAAATTTTTCCCAATTGGATTAGTTAGAAGAGCTGCCAATTCCTTAGAATTGCACCAACATAACCTAATTTTTAAAACGTTCTCCAATGGAAATACACAGAAGAAATCCCAAGGTCTCACCTCTGCATCTTCCAGTTCAACATCTAAAAAGTCAAAGTCTTTAAAAACACCAAATTGTTGTTCACTGGTATTGTCTTCTACAGCCACTTCCTCCTCTTGAATCACTTCTTCTGTTGTTGAAATAAGACTAGTTTGTTGATCTCCAATTTCCAAGTCTTCATTAGAAGAAAACACAACCTGCAGAGATGGGTAAAAATAGAAATAAAAACTCCAACTTGTGTAACTTGTAGCTAAAGTCAGCTATCCTGCTTCCTGCAATTTAATGGCATTAGTGGCAGCTAGCTTGCCACTATAATGGTAATACTAGGGCAAGTGCAGACTGCAATTCGTTTCAAGACTAGTTGGATTTTAAACTACATTTTTAAACTAATTATATCATTCTCTCAATCTGAGAGGCATAAATAGAGAAGAATATATTCCTGAACCTTCATTTTCATAACCACAATATTAGTCAAACTTAAGAACAAAAAATCCATCCTCATAATAATCATCCACATGACACAGGTCATATCATTTCTGCCTACAAATTTTTGTGGAAGGACTGTATATCTTTAAAAAGACATCCAATACCGGCTTCCAGTGACTATAATCTTCACAAATTAAAATTCGCTGTTCATTTCCATTTGAATTTTCTAAAATCTCTTCAGTTTCAGCTTCTAGGCATCTAAGTTTACTTATTTTACCCGCCTCCACTAGATCCACCTCCCATCAATATTTTTCCCCAGCTAAGAACTTCTATGTCACAATAAAAAACAATATCCTAGATGATAACCAGGGTAGGCTACTCGCTCTATTTTAAAAGCTCTTAATGTCATCACCACCATTAAGCTTAGTACCTCAGTGGGGGTCTTTTCTGTGCCATACATAGAAGTAACACCATTTGCCTATTTTTCCTCAATAGTTAAGACTATTGTTCCTACTGATATCCGTGTTTGTTTGAAGGCATATGATCCACTGATAATTTTCAATAGATTCTATGGTATTTTCAATACAGCACCAACATCCCTGCAGTCCTCAGCTATTGCTGCCCCTTCTCTCTGAAGTGCATCTTATTTATAATGGACTAGATAAGAGATTTAGTCAGAACAGGGGAGACCCAGTTCAATCCCCTCTTCTAGCCAAGACAATGAAAAGTCATGCGTGCAGCCTCAAACACACAACACACTCTTCTTGAGTGGCAGTGTAGTCCTGCTCTCCTGTGAAGAATGTAAAATGTTGAGAAAACGTATTAATGATGAGTCCCATCAACGGAGCTCCTTAGTAGTCAACTAATTTAATTTGGTGAGGAAAGATCTGAGTTCCAATTTCCAATCCGACGATGTGTTTTGATAACCACAGAAGATAAAAATTAAGAATTTATCTTAGTAATTTATCTTTGCTTTAACACATATAGCCTTCCCCCTGTAAGACTGACCTAAATTCACTGAGATGGCAACATTAGTTTTGAGTGAATTTAAATACTGTTTTGAAACCTGTTTAGTAAAGAACAAATAATAGTAATTAATTACTTATGATTCCATATCCAATACCTGAAAACACAATAGTGTTTTTACTACAGGAATTTAAAAATCAAAACAAACCACCATCACACCACTTACTGAAGGATTCTTGGGAAGACCAGATTCTGGACCACACAGAGAAAGCACATTCATTAGCTTCTCCCTAGTTCTTCTCTGAAAAATATACCACAGAAAATCACATAGCAAGGCATCTGCTGGAAGTCCAGGTGAAAATGTAAAACACCTGCATTTTTAACTAGTCATCCCACATGCTGACATACTCTAAAAATAATCTTAGCATTTTTTCTTTTCACCAGTATTAGCTTTTGGTTTATGATATATTCATTTATTGTTTTGCTAAGACACAATATAGACTTCAAATTACATTTCAACAATTTTTTTATACATTCATAAATACTGTCTGTAATACATGTATAAGGTACTTGTGACACAATGTACCTGAGATAGTTGTGGTCTCTTCCAGCTGACGGGAACTAACGCATTTGAATTGGAGCCTGATGAAGTTGAAGAAGTGCTCCGGGTGACAGCAATGACTTTTGGCTTCCCGTTTCTACCAGCTGCACTGTGTTGATCACCATACTTATTCCCAATAATAGGCGTCTATCGAAGACAACAAATACTTTATTAAAATTCAAATCCATATGAGTAAAAACTACACATTTTAGAATTTAGTACTATATAAAATGTAGGAGGGTTTGTCTGTTTGTTTGTTTGTTTTTAAGCATTCTGTGAAGCCCATGCCTAATCCACTGAGCACTGGTACACTGGCAAATACAAAGCTGAATACTTCTACCCTGAGCAGCAGGCTGCCATTCTGTCGACTTGTGGTTTTTTGAATCATGCAAATTTTATGCTGACAATTCAGTTATATTTGTTAAACACACTTTAAAAACAACTGTGGTAAGTTTAAAAGATGCAAAGGTTCTCTACAGAATCATTCACAGACATGAACAGGCTGTTTTCACAGACCAACAACTGCACTAACACACGCACACTTCTGAAAACCAAAGATTAAATTCAGCCCCTTTGGCAGCAAATGCTACTCCAATGAACTCTGTGGGAAATCATCTTGTCTCCCAATTATCTGCATGCACTGAAATTTCCAGTAAGGAATTAAAGAGAGGACTCTATCAATTTAAGAAATGCTAAGACATCTCTATCCCAAATCATTATCTAGGGTCAGCTTCAACTAAGAGCCCTTATTTTTGATTACTTCTAAAGTTTACACGATTTTCATATCCCTATATTACACTGCCATCTTTGGCTACGCCCCCTTTTCAGACACAAAATGAGTATCAGCTGTATGAATACACTATTTTCAGTTCTAATGAACCCTAACCAAGGACTAGGGGTGTTGTTTTTAACTACAGGAGGTTTTTCCCCAGTTGTGTCCATCTCACACTGAGATTCCTATATTCTGTATCCTACTCTCTCCTCTAAATTTTCTTCCCCTTCCAAAATCACGCCAAAACTGCAGTACAGGGTTTTAATCCTCTCAGCTCTTGAATACACAACCCTTTATTTGATGATAGCCTGGAACATTCAGCTGTCAGCAGCAGCCAGCTGCATTAGCCTGCTCTCTGACACAGCTGAAATACCCTTGAGAATAATCCTATTGACTTTTAGTAATTAACTCTCCAGACATTCAAAGGGGGGGGGAAAGGCAAAAACACAACATAAATGAATTCAAAGTTTATCTTTCAGTATGACTCTAATTGCACATATGTAAAACTTCAACATCTGTCATTCTTAAAAATGATATTTCTTTTAAAACATATAGCAGAAGGCTAACAGAAAACAAATGGGAGTTTGCAACAGAAAGTCATTATTGCATTGTAATTTAAATATAATAATTACCTCGGATATATCAAAATGAAAATCTAATGTCTTCCCAGGTAGCTCCTTGGAGACATTATTAAAAATTTTCGTGAAAGAGATTTCAGGAGAACCTATGTCACCTCCATAAGACTTTGGAATATCATTAGGTACAACAAGGCTTGCTGATCGAGAGACCACCAGCTTCAAAATATTAAGGGCTTCCTTCCAATATGGACTCTAAAGAGAACGCACACAAACCACAAAACAATCACTTCAAACAAGACAGCCATTTTTAATGTACGGCAGGATTTAAAACTCATTGCAAGATTTCCAAACCCAAAAGCTCTAATCTACATTGGCAGCTTTTGGACCTTGAAGTGCTGGGAAGGCAGCAGCAAGGCACTGGGTCATCCCACACTGCACGGTCAGGTCCAGCCAGGCAGGCTCAATAGCTCCAGGTCACAGTGCCATCTGCACCAGACTCTGTTGCATGTCCCTCACTCCCTGTATTTACACTTTTTTTTACCATTGTCTGAAGTATCTGCCCTTCATGCCCCAGAAGATAAAAACTGACAGCATTTAAAAGCAAAACAATTTCCACCTCCTGGCATCTTTAATTATTTTACACTGAATTTGAAACAGAGAAAATTTACTTCCTCACACATTTCAAAGATCTTAAAAAAAAAAAAAAAAAGGGCAAAAATATTTACAAGGTTTTTATGCAGTACCAGACCAATGGAATGCTTAAAAAAGCTAGGACAAAAGTAGGAGAACAAAAAGAGGCAGAGTCCAAGTGCACTCTCCTTAAAAAGATGATTACAGTAATGTAAATAATTCAGCAGTTTCATCTACGGAGGCTGTGGACACAGAAGACACTTAGACCAAGCACAGCATCTTGTGAGGGTTAAGACTTACACTCCTGAAAATGTTAGGATTCTACCTGAATTTTAAATCTTCCATTTTTTAAAATTAGCAGGATGTCTGTCTGCTTTGGTTTTTTTGGTTTTTTTTTGTTTGTTTGTTTTTGGTTTTTTTGTTTTGTTGGGGGGGGGGCGTTTGGTTTTTTCTTTTTTAATTAGGATGCCATGTTTGTTAAAATATTTTTTTTTCTTCCATTAAAAAAATAAACACCACTTTCAAGGCTCTAAGTAGGTCATGAGAGTCTTCAACAATCTCCTGAATTTCTGTGCATCATAAACATAAAGAAAGTAGTCTCAAACTTGAACCATCCTGGAGCAACTTAAATTTATTAAGACTCACTGTGATTGCAGAGGACTAAAAAAATCAGCTTAGTAGCACCACATTTAATCAAGACATGTTCATTTATGATCTTTCATTTTGTCATCTACAGTAACATGTTTTATCGTATCAAAAATACACAGGCTTCTCTGGAATATCTTTTTGCTAGTACCACTATTTTGATAGAAGATGTTACTTCTAATTAAGATTACATTCCATGGTAGGTGTGGGCTTGCATCTAGGTTAGAGGCAAAGCAAGGCCATCAGGCCATGAAAATTATAGTTATGCTAACCATTCCATTTAGCCTAATGCACTGTGACAGGAGCACAATATCTAAAGTACATATCCATCAATAACAAAACATCCAGGAACACTACTTTTCCTGGTTAATTATGATTAAACCATTTGACTGAAATACATTTGGCAACAATGGAATTCAAGAAAAAAGAAAAGTAGAAGAAAAAAAAAAAAGTACATTGAAATGGTTTTATGCTCCAGGCATTTTCATAAAATCTTTTAGCAAGATGCTAGACCTTCTTCTGCAAAATAGATTTTCAGTAAATTGTGTTCCAAGTACAAAGGATAAAATTACCTAGGGCAAAACACTGCTGTTCATCTTTTGGGGACTTTCTTTAATAAAAAATGCATTCCAATTCATTAAGGTGCATCCTAATGGTTCTCATAGATGTATTAGTGAAAGTGATTTAAACATGTATTTAACTGTAAAACTTCCTTTTGAAAACACATATACTTAAAACATTGAGCAGTATTCAGCAGTGAACATTTCCATATATTTTAATAGTTGAAGGATCATCTCCTCTAACTGAATATTTAGAGTTTACTTTATCTTTAAAAAGATGCACATTCACCCAGGTAACTTGTCCCACAAGATGTAAATCAAATTGGACAAATACATAAGCAGAGAGTGAACTGAAGTACATAGGACAAAAAATGAAATACCATCGAATCTGACTTTGAACAACTATTCTAATATCTGGAATAAATTAATTCCCAAAAAGGTTCAAATGTAATTTCATTACCACTTTGATAATAAGCAGAAAGGCTTTTATAGTTTTTCAGAATACCTACCTGAACATATTTACCAATAACTTTTATGATTTCCAAATTAAACTGTTTAACTGGTGCTGTGGATAGGTCAATATGACTCAGAAGACTGTAAATGATCTGCAGTAAGGACTGTTGCATACTGGATAATCCTTTCTCTAACAGCTAAAAAAAATTTTTTTAAAAGACAGAATTTAATTAGTGCCTTTAATGGTAGCAAAAAGTGAAAGCAAACATTAAAATATAGTTCCATACATGTTTATTTTTCCCTTCAAGAAACTTGTGTACCACTTCATGTTTTCCAAAACTCTGTTTTAGCATTAAAAAGGTAATGCAATAGAAAAATGTTCTTTGTCCTAATTCAGTTTTTTCCCTGAATTTTGACATACTTGTTAGCACCTAATAATAAAACACGTCTTACTAAAGAGAAGTCTTCATACAAATTCAACACCATAAAGCTGTATGGTGTCGAATGAAAAACAAGTACAATTACACCTTAAAGAAGGCTGGTACACACAATCTTACAAACAAAATAAGTACATATAAAGTCATTCAGGAGAAGGTACAAATATTTTTTAAAAATACCTTCATCAGCTTGAAGTGATATACTTCAAGGACAAGCTCTACAAGCTTTTCACACAAGGTACTTTTTTAAAGGCAATAACAGTTTTCCTGTACGAATGGCTGGCAGAATCATATACTGAATTCCATAATTTAAATGGTCTTTCATTATATACTATGCAATACTTGATTGAACTTTGAAATTATTTATTAAGTTGTGATAACAACATCTCTAAATGCATACTTGGCTAAAAAAAGATCTCTTAAAAATTGCACTAAGTATATTTCACTAAAGCCAAGACAGCGTGTGCATTTTATTCATGTAGTATGGAATATAAATATCTACTACGAAACACTACTATCATAAAAAGGGATCATTTCAAGGTACATTTAAATTGTTTCACTCCAAAATGGCAGTAGTCATCCCTTTTCTATATCCTAGAACATTTTAATATATTCTCCCATTACAGAAGACATGCTTTTTTCCCCCCCAATATTCAGAATAATGAAAAATAAGGAATTGGCAATGAGTAAATGTGATGTTGTTCAGAGATTGTCAACATGAGATACACTTTTATTAAAAATTTACCTCTGCAAGATAAGTTACAAGGTTAAGTGTGGCATCTGAGAAAGAGTCATGCAAATATCTACACACTACGTTAATCCAGTTAGAACAGTCTCTGGAGTAACTGTGTGTACTATATAAACTCATCATGTGAGCCAGATTGGCAAGAGTTGGTGATTTCTCCTCTGCACAAACCTGAAAAGAGAAAAGGATATTTAATTGTATTAGAAATGACAAATTTTTAACCTAAGCATTGACAAGTCATTATGCACTTTCCAAGATTTCACTCTCTTTCCTAATAACCAAAATCAAACTTATCATACAAGCAACACCTACAGTTTCTGTTGAATTTTGGTACAGTAGCTTTTAAGGCACAGCAGTAATTTCTGGATCTGCATCAGGCATGCACTCCTTTGAGGTGGCCTGCGCGCAGTTACACGATACACATATCAGAGTTTGAGCAGCCAGATGGTTACGACTGCATCTCCTACAACAGACAGCACTTTCTTATTCCCCTTTCCCAGTTCTTCCTTAAAATGCAGACTTTCAGGTCAGCATACCTCCAGTCTGGCTGGAGCTTGTTGGTGCCTACCATGTACTGCTTTAGCAGACCTACAGTTCAGAAATACTCCAAGGTTAATCAATGTGTACAAATACTCAAAAGAACATACTTCCTTTTCTTCTCTACCTACCAGTCCAAAAAGGTAAGGATCACTTCCTTCTCATAAGTAAATTAGGAAGGTGTGCTTACAAATTAAGTTCACATTTAAAACTACAAACTGAAAAATCAGACAAATAAGAAAAAGCAATTGATATCATCAATAAGGAAATGTGTTCTTCATATCTAAACTTTATAGAATAAGCCAAACGTGCATTTTCATGGAGAAAGGGAAACTCAGAGGTTGATACAAGGTCCAACTATATAAATTAGAACTAGATCACATGTTTGAAATACAACCTTTTACAGTTATATCTATATTACTATTAGAATCACATAGAAGTACTACATAGGGGAGCAGAAACATACAGAAACAATGCTGGTATAAACTCATAGATACTTCTCCCCAAGCACCATTTTACATACCTTTGCTATCCTGTCAGCTGTCTCTTTACAAAACTGAGTTGGGTTATCAAAATGTTGTATCAGATGAGGAAGTAGGCACAAGATGTTTAGGGGAAATCCTAAACATATACATAAACACAGTTATATGAGCCCTAAAGATTTTTAATATGACTTAAGAACTCTTAGAGCATGACACATTCACACCGATATATAAATTATATATACTCATACATGTACATAAGTGTGTGTGTATTTAGAATTTACATAAATGTGTGTGTTAGGTATAAATATGCATAAAGATGAAAATAATCACCAGACCAATTATGCAAAACTATTATGAAACTGGATGGCTTTAGCAGAACAATCACATTGTTTCTAAAATGTGTAAACTTTTAAAATACTACTAATTGAGCTAGTTAGCAGAAGATCATGAAAAATTACTATACATGCTCTTAAAACTCACTTGTAAGCAAGTTTCAAGGAAGTTAATAGTCAATACATAAAGTTTACATGCAGTATTTCTTGGCAGATGATGTCTGTGATGCATCCCCACTATCTAGCTCTGTAACATTTAGAGCATTTAACTGATGGGTTTTTTTTAAGGCAAATGCATAATTATTGTTGATTTTGATTACACTTAATTTGATGAAAAAAAAAAATTTTCATTACACATGCATTTACTAAAGATACCTGCTAACTGAGAAGGATCCACCAAAGCATGCTTGGAAATTGTGATGAGTTTACTGAGGAGATGAACTGTCATTTCTTGCGTAGATGCTGAAGTAAAGCCTTTCAAGAAAAGCTGCTGAAGGCCTGGAAAGTTATTCCATTTCAGTTTATTTTGCACCTTTTCTATCTTTTCCCGACTCTCCAATTTATCCAGAGGCAAGTGAACAAGAAGCTTGTTGAGTAGCTTGAGAGCCAAAAGGTATTCATACTCATAATCTGACTCTAGCAACGAAGCTGCAATCCAGAATATGGTGGCCATCAAGTTGACAGGGTCAGTAGTGGGCTGCACATCATACATCCCTCCCTCTCTCAGGGAGGAAAGGCTTCTAGTCCTGGCCAAACCTCCACCATGATTTATCCTTCCATCCATTATATCTAGTGTGTTGCTCCGTCGACGGTCGCATTTCCGCTCACTGATTAAATTCAGTCTCAAAGAATTACTCCTTGTATTGCTGTAGTATCCCAAACAACTGCCACTATTAATGGGACTTGTGCTTAGATTTATCTGTCCAGTGCTTTTCCTATTAGCTGCATACTTGTTTCCCATTAGAGAATCATGGTATGAAGTTCTAAAAGAAAAATCAATATTATGTATTAGTCCATGCAAAATACTTTAGTAACATACAGTTTAGAAAAAGGGAAGAAAATAAAAAGATATTACACTAATCAAATATACACACACAGAGTGAATATTCTGCTTCATCACTGAAGAGTATTATAATAGATGAAAATACAGAGTTTCTATATTATTACTGAAATATCCTTACAGCGTAAGAACAAGACTGTAGCATCCCGTTATGTCTGCTACAAAATCTATTTGTTGCAATCTCAGAATACTAGAATTATATAACAATTCAGTAAAATCAGAAAAATTAGCCTATAGCATGTAAAAGATTATCTGTGAATTAAGAGCTAGCATTCCAACTTACTTATAGATGTGACAGAGAAATGAATGAATTAATAAGTGAAATTAGATACTTATTACCTTATATTTATCTGAAGTATCTGACCTAGAAGAATCAACACCTTCCAGTTCTGAGTCTCAGAAATTGAATATTCCTAGAAATCTCAACATTTTCAAAAACTTTGCCATGAAGTCAAACAGATAAAGATGCCTGTACATTTAGGGATTTTTTTTCAGTTTGATAAAAACATCATTGAGCTGACCACTCAGACTGTAATGAGACACACAAATGACTCAGACTATTAAGTTACACATCTCATATATGGACAACAAATCTGAGGGCTAAGACAGGCTAGCACTTGCTGTAACTGAAGAAATCTCTTCTCTGTTAATATTGGAAGCATTAAAGCAGTAGATGTGGTCTATCTCGA
>NW_010137551.1:0-6319 GCF_000699245.1 Pterocles gutturalis
GAGGAGAGGAGAGGAGAGGAGAAGAAAAATTGCATCAATATAAGAAATTTTTACATAATTAATTCTTCTCTGTATCCTTTCTCTTTAAATCTAGCATACATGTGAAAATGAAAGTATTTTCCAGCAAGTCATAAGTAGGAGAGTGAAAGCACTTGTGTTAGTCTGGGACATGCGCAGGGCATAGCAGCATTCAAGAGTTTACTTATGGGAGAACAAAAAGTGGCTCCAGGATGATGCCCCACGCCTGCAGAGCAGCCCAAGGTGTAACCTCCCTCCATCGACCAAGTCACCCAGAGCTTCTTAGCATGCCAGGGCTGGAAAAAAAAATACTGTTTATAAGGGTATAAGGCCTTTAAAACTCTTACTGAGACTTGGGCTCCTGAGGTTTCAGCACACTCCAGCATCAGCCATGCAAGTCATAATTACACTGTCCCTGGATATTAATTATTCTGAAAAACATTTCTAAAACCCCAAAGATCTACAAGCCACCAAGAGACCAATTTGTGTTGTTTCCACCGGCGTTGCCACCCAAGTGTAAGAATTAGTGTTTTGAAACAAACATGTTTGGAAACACAACTTCTCCTGAATGTTTATGGGGAGTATTTTTAACACGAGGACCCAGGAGCTCTGCCGTCAGGGGCACCGTGTCTGCTCGGACGCAATCAGAAATTCAAGTGGGAAATTGCTCCAGAGGGTGTACGCTAGAAAATGCACGGAAAGGAGCGGAGTCCTTACCTGTCCTTTTGTGCTGAGTGTGATCAGGGCTTAGCGTTGACGTGACTTGCTCTCGTGTCCATGGAACAGGGTCAGATCCTGCCTCCTGCATGGGGAAAAGAGGGGACATGCCTTTGGTCTTCTTGCACCAAGAGATGCTCCAAGAAGCAACGGCAGAAACCAGACAACCAGAGATGAGCGTGTGAGTGGGGACAGGGTAGGAGGGCTGGTGGTGTTGACTTGCAAATTGGCAATTTTTGAGAATTTGCAAAAAAAACTTGCAGATTGAGAGAAGGTGAGGGTGGGACATGCAGGAGTTTGGGCTCCAGGTAGGGAGAGGAAACCATAGGGAGCACCAGTGAGACCTGTGCAATGGTAGACAGGGAGGAGAAGGGATTTGTCCCCCACCCAAACACCGGCACAGGTTGCTCAGGGTGGTCATGGAGTGTCCATCTGCGGAGATATTAAAACACAACTGGACACAGTTCTGGACAGCCTGCTGTAGATGATCCAGATGATACCTCACATCCCACCAGACATCAGGGTGCTCAAGACCATACAACGTCCAGGTCTAGCAAACTGCTGTGAGCCAGCTGACACCTTGAGCATCTCCGTCCTGTCCCCAGGGAAGCCAGTGATGACATTTTAAAGCCGGAGCAGCTTACTCCTGAGTGTGTGGGTGTTTCACAGAATTGGGTGGTTTCATAAAACCATCATTGCCAAGTTTAACAAAACTGCAGTCCCTCAATTGTTGACCTGTAACACATTTTTCCTTCAATTTATTTGAGAATAAGCAGAGGTTAGATAATCCCAGCATCATCTGTAGTGGGTGTATCTGAAGCTACCTGTAATCAAAAGTTAAATTATAACTGACAAGACAACACCACGGCTCAAACGGTTTATAATCAGGAATGAGTTCCTCCTTCGTGTCACACATGAGACATTTTATCACCTCTTCTCCTGGAGGAATATCAGCACTAAACGTTCAGGTGACTAAAGGCAGGGGAGATTTTTCTCATCCATAGTCTAAGCTCAGGAAACCACAGTTATGTGGGGTTTGTCTGCTTGGAAACGCCGCTGGTGTCCCCATTAGTCCTTGGAGGAAGATGTGGACTGCGGGGTAACATCCACAGCAGCAAGGTGATGGAGGTGTGACCCTCACACCGAAACCTCAACAAGTGTCGCGAGCACTTGGAGGCCATCAAGGACACAAAGTCCACTCAGGAGGAACTTTGCACAACTCCACCATATTACTGTTTCTGGCTGTGATGGCTTTTGGTCAGGACATGACTGGAGAATGGCGGGGGGGGGAGATATTAATGAAAATACACTCACGCATGCAAACCACCCACTGCAGTGAAACTTTATTTCAGAAACTCTGTTTAAAAACTCCCTGGCCCAATCTGGCATGAATCCCATCTCACACTTTACACATCCAACCAAACTGGGATGCATCTTTGTGTCCTCAGGTACCCAAAAGGATCTCAGCCTCTTGCCAAGCCCCAGTGATGCCCTGCTGACCCCGTCTCCCCCAGTCTGAGGACTCAGCCCCAGGTCATTGCACCCAAGGAACTGGTCCATAAACCCCATCTATATTCTGGCTTGACTTCTCCTCCCAGGGGTCATCCTGGACAAAATGGCTTTGAGGACACATTCCCGGAGCACCGTTGGATCCCACCACCCAGCAGACCTCTCCAGATCTTTCATTTATCAAAGACGCAACTGCAATTTGGAGGAATAATTGGGTCTGAGCAACGGAAATGAGACTGGTTTGAGTTTTTGTTATGTATCTAGATGCTCCTGAGATGCAGGTGGGTGCGTTATTCACGAATTGCAAATATTGTAATCCAATCTGTATTTTTCTGTAAGGTGTCCAACGATGTATTCTGCACCACAGAAACCTGAGTGCATCAGGACTTACTTATACAGGACAGGATTTAAGGCTTTCTAATTGCCATCCAACAGCTTTCAATTAAGATGGTTAGGGGACAGTGGAGATATTTATGTAAGCATCTGGAGCAAGAGGATATTTGTCTGGGAGGACATTTGGAGAAGGAGCTCCGTTTAGCAGTTACAAATTACCCCTCCAAGGGAACGTCTCCCTCCATTGACTATGGAGCCAGGTGGCAATGTCTTCTCATGCCCCATGTCTGGATTTCCTAGTCCTCATTTTTCCCCTTGGCCTCAGCCACACTTGACAAAGCCTCCAAAAGCAGAAGCTGTGAGGTTTAGAGGTGATGGCCTCAGGGCAAGGAGATGGGCTGCTCACAGAAGCAGCCCAGGGATGGCTCAAGTAGCCACCTGGTTGTCCATGTAAAGGGGTTGTATGTTGGCCAACATACCTAGAGGTACCTAAGCATGGTGCACAGAGCAGTCCTGAGCTCCTGTCCAAGGTGGAATTAAGAACCAGAGGCCAACATGCAGGGATGGCACCCAACAAAACTCCCAAGCAGCCAGAGGTACTGCCCCATGCATGTTGTCTTTGCCATTGCCCACTTCTACACCACCTGGGCCATGTACTGGACTGGACCTGAAAACGCTGGAGAAAGGAGATGGAGCTAGAACAGATAGAGGTCGGGATGCTTCGTGGTTGCGTTTGCGTTTGCGTTTGGGCTGTGCCCACATTTGGGAGAGATGCTGCTGCTCCTCTGCCTTGGCCATGCACCACACCTTCGGTGGATGCCTTGGGTGGTGTAGAGGGGGAGATGGAGACTACCACACCCTGCAGAGAACAACCCAGGCATTGGAAAGGAAACGACAAAGGAAAGGCAAATATTGACTCATGGGAAGCTCCTCCAGACTGGGGAAGAAAAGACCGGTCTTCTCCCAGTGTTTCTCCACCAGCCTCAGCACAGCAGCCCACTCCCATCACACAACAAACCTTGGGTGGTGCAAACTCTTCCTTGGCTGCTCTTGACTATGGAAATCCGTTGTACGATCTCCACCTGCTGTGAACTGTGGTGTGCAACGAGGGGATTCAAAACAGTTGAGATGCTCTATCGGGAAAATAATGTGTGGGTGTCCCAGCTCAAGGCAAGAAAACATGATGGAGAGCACCTCTGGGGAGCATGAAGAGCATCTCTGGGGAGCATCGCTGGGTGGAGAGCATCGCTGGGTAGGGAGCATGGAGAGCATCTCTGGGGAGCATCGCTGGGTGGGGAGCATGGAGAGCATCTCTGGGGAGCATCGCTGGGTGGGGAGCATGGAGAGCATCTCTGGGGAGCATCGCTGGGTGAGGAGGACGAAGAACATCTCGGGGGAGCATCACTGGGTAGGGAGCATGGAGAGCATCTCTGGGGAGCATCGCTGGGTGGGGAGCATGGAGAGCATCTCTGGGGAGCATCGCTGGGTAGGGAGCATGGAGAGCATCTCTGGGGAGCATTGCTGGGTAGGGAGCACGAAGAACATCTTTGGGGAGAATCACTGGGTAAGGAGGATGAAGAACATCTCTGGGGAGCATTGCTGGGTGAGGAGCAGGGCAGAACGTCCAAATATGTAGTATCAGTAGTGGCTTTGCCGGTTGATTTATTGCAGGAATTCTGCACTTGCCACTAAGGAGAATATGAAGGAAGGGGAAGCGCTTGTTGTAACTTCAACATGCAGGTGAGTTATTGTTGCTACTATGCTGTTAGCATGATAATATTTTTCAGACTAATTAATTGTTTCATTTTTATTTACTTTTTTCTCCTGGGGTCCAGGATGGAAAAATATGATTGTAATACATGTCAACAGGCTCCAAAGAATGAGATTGTGATTTACTGTGTCTGAAAACAACTTCAAATCAATGCTAATTTTAAGGACATTAATGCTGGCAATTTTAATTCAGCACAATGCATTATGTTGGGATTTTTAATAGCATGGCACGGTTTATATAAATTACATCCTCGAAGCTTACCAGTTTTGAAAAAATAATAACAAGAAAGAGAAAGAGAGAAGGGTAGATTAGATGAGAGGTAGAGAGTAAACAAAATATCAATTGTATTTAAATCTCAGTGGGGCACAAAATCTATTTATTTGTAATATTAAATGGATCTGTCCTCTACGGTTATGGAGATGACTTTCTGGGTGAAAGGTAAAACTCTCTGAAAATTACCAGAGATTTAATAATGTTAGGAAACTGCATGAGACCAGACATTACTCTCAACTGCTCGTGGCCAAATGCAAAACATTTCCAAGAGAGCTTTACTGGCCCTCTGTTAAACTGGGCTAAGGAAAACAAGAAAAGGCATAAAAACTTAATTAAGCTTCATTTCTCCTTCTTTTTTTTAGCACAAATCTAATGAAAACAAGGGTGGTTTTTCTTCTGAACATTATCTTAGTTTTGATTTACCCAAAGTTAGAGAAAATAAATAAATTCCAAATGAATTTGTGCCTGTGAAAGTGCAGCAGCTGTTTCGTGGCTCGAATAGAAGATGCTGGAAGTTTCCAAACTGCTGCTTTATTTTGCCACAACCACCACCATCCCCAAAATGCTGGCGATGTTTCTGGCCAACGCTAAAACCATCTCATTTTGTGGCTGTTTCCTGCAGATGTACGGTTTTCACGGGTTGACGGTAACCGAAGCACTTCTCCTGGTGGTCATGGCTTACGATCACTACGAAGCCATCTGCAACCCCCTCCGTTACCCAGCCAAGGTGACAAGAAGAGTGAACATCCTGCTGGTGGCAAGCGCCTGGATCACCGCGCTGCTAATACCCGCACCCGTCATCGCGCAGACATCTCGGCTGGTTTACAGGGACATGACCAGGGTCAACCACTGCTTTCGTGACCACCTGGCAGTGGTATAAGCCACGTGCTCTGATTTCAGCGCCGATTTCCAGACCTTCTTGGCGTTCTCCATCGCTATGACAGTGTCGGTCATTCCTCTGGTGCTCGTCACTCTCTTGTACATCCGCACCATCCTCTCCGTACTAAAGATCAACTCCAAAGAAGGATGGGTGAAAGCTTTTTCAACGTGTACTTCCCATCTGCTTGTGGTGGGCACTTCCTGCTCCGCCATCACTGTGGCGTGTGTGTCCTACAGAGTGGACATCCCCATCCATGTCCATGTCATGAGCAACGTTGTCTTCTCTATTTTGACCCCCTCATTAGATCCCATCATTTACACTTTATGGAACAAGGAAGTAAAAACTGCAGTTAAAAACTCCATTTTTCTGAAATTTTATTTATTTGGGTAAAATTTACAGCAGTGTGGATGCTATTTATTATTATTTCAGTCTTCTGGTTGATTAAGACATCATCGCCCTTGGAGTTCTGTTTGGTTCCCCTGAATGGGGGTGTACCCTACGCTAAGGTATTTCAGCCTAGTTCTCTGAAGTTTTTAGCAGACTTGCTGTAATATTTATAATTTTCTAACTTGGTTTCTACCCTTCAGTGACTAAACCGCAGATACACTAAATAAAGCTGTGGATGCACTAAATAAAGCTGAAAATGCCCTAAATAAAGCTGAAAGTGCCCTAAATACATCTGAACTGGAGCAGTACCACGTTTCTTTCCATTTTCCCCTCCACATTGCAGGGTAGAGGATGCGTTATTTTCATTCCTCCATTTCTGAGTTCCAGGGGTAGTAGCAGTTATTTTCCCTACCAAGGGCAGAGGTTACCAC
>NW_010137551.1:6350-10740 GCF_000699245.1 Pterocles gutturalis
GGGCTGTTACTCCTGGGTGAGGAAGCCACAAAATCACTTTACAGGACTGCAGAACTGTGGGAAAAGTCCAAGATAAATTAAAAATGTAGGTTCTCCAGCTGGATGAAGTGGTGTTTGTGTGCAACACGGTGCCATCAACCACCTCTTCCATCCAACAGCCGGATTCACAGGTTCCTACTCTGGGAAAGCCGATGTGAACCAACAGCCGATAAAACACCATGAACCTCAAATTTTAGGCAGAGATGCTATCAAGCCTCGGAAAGTGTGCATGCTTATCTGGAGCTTCTTTAATTCATTTTTTCCCTCCAGAGGAGGCAGATAGTCCAGTGCAAATGAGCATCTCCAACCTCTTGAGACATGCCTGATCTGTTTTCTTGAGATTAACATACTGGAACAAGTCTTTCCTACAGCGCCCGTTTAACTTTTCAAAGCTCGTTAAAGGTGTTGGGGTCTGCAATAGAGATCTGAGGGAAGGCTTGGGCTGTCTCCTCCCTCATTCTTCACAGAATCACAGAAGTGTTTGGGTTGGAAGGGACCTTAAAGCTCATCTCTTTCCAACCCCCCTGCCAGGGGCAGGGACACCTCCCACTGATTCAACCCATTGCTTTGACACCCCATGTAAGACTAGAAGGGTCTCTGTTCCCAGTGTACAAACATCCTTACCCTCCTATGACCAACCTTTAAGGCTCTTGGCTGCCTCTGAGCAGAGGAACCTCCAACCAAGGGGGCTGGAGGGGAGAAGACTCTGCCAAGGGGGACAAGGAGGTGACAGAGCCACTCTCCTGCACTGTCCTCCACCAAAAATGTCCATGTAGATTGGGAATTAATTTAAAGAGTGTTACGAAAGAGTTCATCTAAACGTAGCAGTTGATTTGGGTGGAAGATGCTGGTTTTTAAAATGTTTTTTAAACATTTAGTTGAGTCCCTAACGTGCAGAGCATCTTCTCCATCATGTGTGAGCAGGACCTGCGAGCTGGCAGGAGTCACTGAAGGCGTTGGCATGGCATCGTCTTGGTTGCCTTGGCAAACCTCTTGCTCCAAATGAGGAGGCGCCGTGGGATCCAGAGAGGGAACAAAAGATGCCCGTGTGTTTGTTAGCGTATGAAAACTCGGCGCTGATGCTCTGTTCACAAGGGAGGAGAGCTGCACACGTTAAGAAAGACGTTTCCACCAGGCTTCTCGCAGAGACACTAACGAGCACACACACTGAAGAGCTTTTTTGGGACCAGGTCTCTAACAAGCTTTGGGGACCTCCAAGACAAGAGGTGGGCACCATGGATCATCAAAAATAATTTTTCCTTGGTCTCAACTTGTGCAGATCGTGACCTTTGTGTCCAGGAGAGCTGACATCTCCCTGCAGCATGAAGCTCCATCATTTCTTGATGGGCTAGAGGAGGGTTTTCAGCTGAAATTCCCTCCTAACAAAGCATATAGCAGCAAAGAACCGTTCATAATGAACAGTAAAATACTCTTTTTTTAATTACTCCCACTGTTAACAACTTAAGCCTTATTTCCACTTTGATGTTACTCATTCCCAGCTATAAGATCTTGTTTCCTTTTTTCTCTGACAGCAGATCCATGTAAATTCGTGTTCAAGATGATCAAACTCTTTCTTATGAAATAAGTGCCCAGAGGCTCTCGCTGTAATACACATTTTTCCAGACTTTTAACCACTCTCATGATTTTCCTCCCAACCCTCTTTACGTTTTAACATCCTCCTTGAAGGATAATCATAAAAACTTGATATAATAATCCTGTATGGGCTGCACCATCCTCCAATAAAGATTATCACTAGCTAACGCTTCCAGCATTCCCTTCCTGACATATACAGGATTGGTTTATTCCTCTCAATGAGTCATTCTCAAGAAAATAAAAAAATGCCCTAAATATATTAATTTTAGCTACTATTTTGATGGCATGGATTTTTTCCAAGTGCCTGGAGGATGGGAAGCAGCCAGCATCCCAAGCAGGGAGCAGTGCAGAGCTGGGCATCGTGGAGGTGCTTAGCCCCAACCCATCAGGGCTTCCATGACTTTTTCATCCACCACTTGGAAATTCCTTCCAAAGCCCTGCGATGGGGCACTGGAAAGGGATTTAAAAAGCCCTGGAGAAGGGATGCATTCGGGTTTTCCCCAGCACTGGTGGGTAGGATGTTACCAACTTAGGGACATGGGTTAGTGGGTTGGGTGGTGTTGGGTTGACGGTTGGACTTGATGACCCTTGAGGTCTTTTCCAACCTTCATGATTCTAACTGCCATAAAAATCCCACAGTGGTCTTGGGTGATGCTGAGACCCACCAGCAGCACTGCTCCCCCCCCTTCCAGCACCAAACCAGGGTGAAAAAAAAAAACCAAAACCAGATAAAAACCCAACACCACTTAGAAGTTTGTTTCATTATAAAGGAATAAACCTCCCCCGAGGCACAGTGTCCCCTCCGTGTCCTTCGCAGGAGCTGCACCCAGGAGGCATTGCTCCAGCACAAGTGCTGTTATCTCAGGGAATTATTAGTATAAAGCCATTATTTGGACTTCTGTCCAAGGAGGGGACTTTTCTAGGACCTCCCAAGAAGGAGCAGAGCTTGCAATGAAGCGAAGAGCCCTCGTGCATCACCTCATTGCCGGCACAACTCTATGAAGAAGGAAATCCACCCCAAGGACTGTACAGAGATTTTAGAGTTTTCCCCTCCTACAGTGGGAGTTGTTCATTTACTTTGAGGAACTGGACTTTTTTACCTGGATAAAAAAACACTAGAGCTTTTTACCCAGGTACTTTTTTTACCCGCTCAGGAGGAAAGCAAAGACCTCAGCTGGTTGTTCCCATCTGCATTGAAGGGCAAGATGAGAGCAGGCAGGTTAAAGAGGCTTGCAACCAGCATTCCAGATAACGTTACAGAAAATAACTACCAAGAGAGGATGCTAAAGCCTTCTCCGCTTCCCTCATTCATCACATCTGACAGTATAATAATTTTGCCTAACACCTAGAAACCATTTCCAGCTAATATTATTTGTTATCTGCAGCAATAGCGTTATACTAATATCTCCAGGGTCACGCAGCCGCCTTTTACAAGACATTGTGTTCACATAATGCGGTTTCTGCTCCAAAACTCCATCTGAGTTTCATGGGAAACAAAAAAAAAAAGAAATAAGAATTATATCAAGCAGAAGAGCCTTCAGACTCCAAGCACTGGTTTTCAGGTGTAGCTGGGTATTTCTGAGCCACGGGGTGCAGTCTGTTCATGAAGCTGAACCCCAGGATCCTTCCCATACCCAATTTGTATGTCAGCCAGAACAACACTGTGTAACGTAATTATAATGATGGAGTTCGCTCTCCATCCAAGCAGCAAATTTTCTCACCTAATACTCATTATTTTCCTTAAAGAATGCTCTCCAAATGCTCTCCACCTCGCCTTTGGGGATGTCAGCCCCAATTCTCCAGCCCCTCCACATCCCAGCAGCTCAGACTGCTCTCCTTTATCAGCAGAAATCTTGCAGGAAAAACACAATTTGAGGTTTTTTTTCTTTTCCTCATTTCAAAAGGAAAGAAAATCAGAAAATCAAATCAAAATATGTCAGGTTTTGCATCCATATAAAAATATCTGAGTGCATCAGTGCCCGCTGTCAGCTGCTGCTCTCCCCCTCCACCCTGAGAGCCCTCAGCCCCTTCTTGCTGCTGATTCACGTTCGAGATGCCCTTCCCAAGCGGGTCATCAGCTTATCCGTTGTGCAAATTCCGTGCACACGGGTGCGAAGCAAAGGCCAGATGGTTTCAAGCGCCATTATAATAACAGCGAGCAAGGACACGAGAGTTTACATAATCTATTTTGCAATCAGAATTCTTCTACATAAAGCTCTTGGGAACGCAGATGCTCTTTCCCCATGGTTCCTTTATGCTCGCCATCGAACACAAGAACTTCAAAATCCTTTCGCTTTCATTGTTTTTCGTTTTGTTTCCTTTCTTTTTACACAGCATGAAGCAAAAACCTCACCCACCGCAGGTTGCCCAGGGAGGTGGTGGAGTCTCCATCCTTGGGGATATGCAAGACGTCCAAGGCAAATGGGTCTGGGTGGTCCTGCTTGAGCAGGGGGTTGGACCAGATGACCCCCAGAGACCCCTGCCCACCTCAACCACCCTGTGATTCCACGATTCAGCCATTCTGCAGCTGCTGGGAGAGATACCTGGTGCGGCTGCAATCTCACTGCACACCAGCGGCCACGCCAGGGAATCACCACTCTGCAAAACGACGTGAATCCTAGTTCCTTGGGGGGGGTCGAGCTTTGCAAGCAAGACAGCGGCTTGTACTGCCTTTGTGCCTCTTTGTGATCTTCTCAGCCCTCGGATGAAATTGAACGTGTATAAGTCCTTGGGACTGGATGATATCCATCCTAGGGTT
>NW_010137552.1:0-3841 GCF_000699245.1 Pterocles gutturalis
TTATTTTCAATATTATTGCAGTTATTAAACTGTTCTATCTCAACCCACGAGTCTTTTTTTCCCTTTACCCCTTTAATTCCCTCCCCCATCCTCGGGTCGGGGGGGATTCGGTGAGCAGGTGTGTGTGAGCTGGCCCCCACCCAAGGGCAAAGCCATCACACACAGTTCCTACTGCTCTTTGTTGAGGAATCACATAGACAGGATGAGCTTATAACATTGGTAGATGGAGGTGACAAGGGGCCTGTTTCTGGAACCGGTGTCACAGTCAGCCAGCATCTTGGGCCTGCGGAGGCGATCACCAGCAGGGACCAGGCTGGCCCTCCGCTGCACCCATCCCTGGGAACCCAGCCGTCCAGAGGGGCAAGGACAGTCAGCCTGAGTTCACTTCTGTCTCATGTAAACAAAATTAAATTAATAACCAGAGGAATAAATGTAGGACTTAACTTCTACATACGCCTCAACAGGGAGCAAAACATCAGACTCTGGAACAGGAGGAGGATTCTAGCACAGCAGTGTGCCGTAGGAAAAAGGATGGGGAAAGTACAAGAAAAGTGCCAGAAAGTCCTTTTCGGGCGGTTATCCTCTGCTTAATTGTCTCTAATTCTGCCCCTGTGTGACAAAAGCCGTGAAAGGCAAATGTTGAATGACATACTTCTAATAGCATAGTCCCATTTGATATTTTAATGTATGTCACTGAGGATTTGCCTTTCATTACTTTTGCCAGGAGCATGGGCAGCCCTCCAGACAGATACAAGAAATATTTTTTCCTTCGGATGTGACACGAGCTATGAAGATCTTGTTTGCTGCAACAACACACAGCCCAGCGATGCCGCAGCAGTGACCTCCCACGCAGCCAAAAGACATGGGTATGGACTCAGCCCTTTCTTTACTAGAGATGCTTTGAGCTTTCAAAGAAAAGGAGGGAAAAAGTCCTCCTCCTGTCCTGGAAAAAAATAATTGAGCTAAATGTTAGATGTTCTACAAGAACTCCAGTCACATATGACAGATATTTGAATTAAAACATTTTAATTACTTTCACTCCACATTTTCAATAACTTTTTAGCGAACATGCCCTCCCTAACTCTGAGATCATCCATCAGCCAGCTCCAGGAGTCAAGCTGTCAACCTCTTTCGCTGACAAGGATTTTTTTTTTTCCCCTTGGCATGCCACCTCCTTCTACTAAGCGCTTGAATTATGATCTCTGCATTTAGAGCAATTAAATATCCACCGCCTTTAAAAAAAACAGCCATGGTTATTTCTAACTGAACACCCTAGTCTCTTCAGCAACATGCCAGACATCCCTCCCCTGCCCTGGGAGGTCGGGACAGCCCAGCTGGACCGCAGGCAGCCCAGGCAGCAGCACGGCAGGGAGGCAGGCTGCCTCCTGCAACGCCGGGGATGCATTGGCACCGCCTGCAGCCAAATTTCCAATTCCCTGACAGTGCTCGCATATCTGTTGAGAGCCTAAATGTAGGCTTGACAACCACGCCAGCACAAGGTCCTGCGACGTGCCAGGAGGAGGGGAGGGAAGAAAGCTGCCTGAGCAATTCTCAAACACTTTTTTTTAAGCCACTGGTTTCCCAGGCTTTTGTCTGTAACCCTAAATTTCATCCACAATGCTCAGTGCCTTGCTACTAGAAAGGCAATTCTCTTTGGGGCAAAATCAGCAGCTGCTTTTCCTGGGAGTGAACCCTTCCCCTTGACACTGTCTACCCAGTGTACCATTTATTTCCTCTCCTTCACAGAAAGCAGCTACGAGGCACTGTAAAATAACACAAAAACTCCCCGGAAAGCCCCCAAAACTTGGCCTTTGAACTTCTGAGACACCTTCCTCTTTTGTCACTAGTTTTATATCTAGCTTGCTAAATTGATTATAAATATATTTTAAAACACTTGGCATTATTTTAACATAGAAAACAGCAATGTAGATACAGTAAGCAAACATATTTCAAAGATATTTTCAAAAAACACGTTGCTTAAAAAAACCAAAACAAACAAAAAACCCCACCTATCTGTCTGTGAAATCTGTACTTGCAGAACTGCATTCACTCCTTCCCGGGGGGAAAGGATTTCTTCCCTTTTTTTAGTGGGGGCGGGCAAGTATCATTTCCTCACTTCCTTAAATTAAAGGTTGGAGGAGTATACCTCGTGCCTGGGGTGAAGAACTGCTCTGCTGTTTTGACTCAGCCCCTTGTAATCTGTTTGCAGAATTACTGTCAGAGGAGAGGAGGCTCGTGACAGTGACAGTAAAATGTTTAGACCAACCACTGCAAACTGAAATCACAAGCGTAATATGAAAGCCCGATGCAAATGATCAAATTGTTCTGCCGCAGGGGTGCGCAGGAGCGATGACATTTCACCTCTGTTCAAGCACTAAGCCTCTGCCTGAGGTGAGGATCCCAGCCCATCTCCTACATGACACTGACAGCGGTGGCAGGGGTTGGCGGATGTCTCTCCGATGCGCAGCAGCCATCTACCTCCTGGGCACGTGCAACGGAAGATAAACATGCCAGGGAAGAAATCTGTAGCTGGAAGATGCTTAGGAGAAACCCCTGCCCTCCCAGACCAGCTCCAGCGCTGCAGTGACTGGAAAGCAGGTGACGGGACAAAGCAGGAGGAGCCCACGCTCGGCCGTCATCTGAGCTCCAAGGATCTTGCCACAGGAGTGACGCAAACGCCAAAGTAAAAGTGACGCAAGCTTAATGACAAAGACATCAGATACTGTAAACTTCAGCCACCGGCCAGAGAGCACCCAGAGACCACTCTCATTTTAATTTGGGGAACAACTGATTCTTACCAGCATTAATGCAGTCTCCAAAGCACTGGCTTATGAAACGCCAGCACTGTAACAGCCTTTAAGGAAATGTTCCTCATATGCCAAGCAATTTCCATCTCTATTTCTAGCTCTTGAGACCAGCAGCTTAACCTTATTTTCACCTCCCTTTTGTGAGCTCTACAGGCAAACCACGGGGGGAAGAGATGAGAGCTGGGGTAGGGGGCCAGCCACTTGAAAACCTAATGCTAGAGGAAAGGGCTTCTGAAATGTTAAGGAGACTTCCCGCTACACCACCCCCCGGAGGAGTCAAAGAAATTCCACCGCCATGAAATATTCTGTTGCTATTAAACAGCTTTTTTTACTCGTGTTTCAGGCCATCAGAAGGGGAAGTAAAACAACATTAGCTGCTTCCTGACTTAATAGAAACCTTGAAACAACCGTCAACACACACTTATACAATCAAGACTTCACAGTTACGTGTTTTAAAGGATCTTTCTGAGTAAGCAAAAGAGAAAGTACTATATTGTAATTTTTAAACAATACTGATTTTTTCCCCCAAAACAAGAATTAATTGCACAGAATTTTCCTTCCTTCCATTTATGTAACTGAAGGCTAATACCCCCAGCATGCTTCTTATTTTAAGTACAGCATCAGAAAAATAAGGGCGAGGGGTGGGAGGTGCGTGCAATGGAACAGCATAGAAATGCAGGATGAAAACAGTATGTAAGCTTTCAAAATATACCCAAGAGGCTGTATGTTCACCATCGTATTACCACAGCCAGGGGGGAAAAAAAAAAAAAAAAAAAAAAAAAAGAAAAAAAAAAAAAACCACAAAACACCACACTGATCAGGGGCCAAAAGTACATTACTGATATTAAAAAAAACACGCATAACTCTATTTCAAAATGATGTGACAATACTGAAGGGGAAAAAAAAGGTGGGGGGAGAAAAATGACAACTGGAATCTCTCTGTACATTCCCAGTACCCTATAAAAAGCTAAAGAGAAAGATTAAACTGGAACAGTTCAGGCAACAAAAGTCTTCCTGGAGTCAGAGAATTCCCT
>NW_010137552.1:3865-9745 GCF_000699245.1 Pterocles gutturalis
CAAGGCATCACTACTAAGTCAAACTCAAGCTACAAAGACTATTAAATAGCATTAATGTTTAGCATCCGCTTAGTACTTCATGTGTCCAAAGTACTAGGAAAACAAGATAAAAATTACACCCCCCCCAAAAAAACCCCTAAAACACCATGCACTGACAGCCTTTGCTTCTTCGCACACGCAGGCCACCACTGTCAAGGTTTAACTCCCACGTAAAACTGTTTATTATTAACACCAAACAGCTACACAGTAAAAGTGAGAATGAATGCAAACAAAACCATTATTTTAAACACCTCTTCCCCGCCTCCTCCAAAAAAAAAGTCACCCCATCCTGTTTAATAATAAAAATAACTTGTATGACTGGATCACAAGTGGTGAGCAGGATATGAGAAGGAAGGAGAGTCCATTTTTTTCTCTACTGATATGCAAAATCAGGAAAGGCTTTAGCAAAAGCTAGGTAGATAAAAGTGGACCACTTGGAATGGAACGGACTTTTTACATTTAATTTCTTTCTGAACTTAAAATCTGCCTCAGAGATATGGAAAACACTTTCAAGTTTAAAAAAAAAAAAAAAAAAGTCACTGGGGACATGAAGCCATCATTGTTTTCCCCAAACTTTATATGTCAACACATACACATGCATTTTAAAAAATCCTTACCTCCCTTCTGAGACATTAAATCCACACACTGTTTCTTGGAGAGAGTAAAAAGAAAATGTAGGTCAAGATGTTGAGATAGGGATTGCTTCTGAAAGATGAAAGCGTAAGAGGACTAAGCTTACATTCCTTATGTTTCATTGAGATTTCAAACAGAGCGTTATTTGATAATGGTTCCTTTCAGAAAATTGGAATTTAATATAGCTAATTATAATTTAGAGAATTAATGTACAGTGAGTACTCCAACTGAGTTGGAATGCCATGCTGATGCTTTTTACCAGCATGTCCCCACTGCTTATTATAGATCTTCTCTCCAAATACTAAAGCCAGTCTGGTCTCACATTAGGCTGGATGGCCCAGGAGTTTGTGGGAAGAAGGAGGGGGGGAAAAAAAAAAGACATCTATGATCTCCATGGCTGTAACGCTGAGCCTGCAGCAAGCAGCCTGGAGTTGTCCTCGCAGCACGGGATGGCACAGGAACAGACCTTCCCGCTTCAAAGGCGCCACAGAAAATAAGAGGACAAAGACAGAATGAAAAACAGAAGTAGCTGGAGAGGAAAAGTACACAGAGAAACAGGAGAACATATTTTCCTCCTTCCAATTAAAAGGGAAGAATAAGGAGGACAACAAAGGATGAAGAGAGTAGGCAAAAAGAGGGAGTAATATTAATTGTCCTATATTAACATGAAAGTATCTGAGAATTATTTGTCATGTGAGCAATTGTAAGTTAAAAATCCTGAACTATATTCCACAGAACACAAGCAGTGTAAACAGGAATATCCCTCACAAGGGCCACCAGCAGCAGACACAGCTAGATTTGGATGGCAAGCACTTTCTCTGCAATTCAGAAGAAAGCCACGGGTCAGTGTTTCAGGGACCTACAAAGGTTTGAGACACTCTGTTTACAGAGATGGCAGAAAATGTGTCCAGCAACCTCTGCTGCACATCACTGGTTAGTCCATAAAGTAAAACTGTAGCTTGCTTAGTCTTAAATATAGATGATACTTGAGTGAATTTTGAGGGGAAAAATGTGCATCACTGGAAGCTCTGCAATCTGCAAGGTTCTAGCAGCTTTCCCTTTGTTTTTCACTGTAACTAAATACTAAGCCAACACATTTAAGTTCTCCGACAGACGTGTGAGCTCCTGCAATTAAACCCTGTCATTGACCAAGGCACAAGCTCTGTGTTAAGGTCTCAATGAGAAGGGCCATACCCAGTTTCTTCCTCAAAATGGTACCTATGTTCAGTCTAGCTATAAACTTCTGGAGGAAAAAGGAGTATTCTTTTGACATAATCAGAAGTTTCTTACACATCAGCAGATTAATTCCTCTGCAGTCATATTGTCATTTGGCATGTCCCCATCTGTGTTAGAGAAGGACATTGCCTATGAAAGCAGATCTTGCCTTCCAAAATATTCTTCTGCTCCTAAAAGGCTGCACCGGGACAAAATCTGCCCCCCATAGAAGACACCTCCCCACTCTTTGTAAGGGAAGAAAATTTTGCTGACTTGGCACTACCACCTGCTGCCAAACCTTGGGGCTGAAAAGCACTCGCCTTTCCTTAACTTCTTCCTTCAAGCTGCAGAATAGCATTCATTTTTAGAGAAAACGAACAAACCAACCAAAAGCTTAGTGAGGTCCTTCCTATCATGCTTAGCGCTTTAGGGAACTGAAGCCTTCTGACGACAAGAGGACACCAAAACAGTACTTTTCCATTGCTTTCAACCTGAGCAAACAGAAACAGAGTCGGTGTGGAAAACACCATCTCCTTCAGTCAACTCGCTGGTTCCTGTTGCCTGAAGAAGAACCTGGTCAGCTTAGGTCAGGAGGGAAAGAAGTCATTGCACAACAGCTGAAAGCTATCTTCCTAAAACCTCAGCAAAGTTTCTGAGTCCTTTGTACTGGCAGAATTTATCCTGCAAGCAAGAAAGCACAAACTGAAGACAGTCTGTCTTTCTCAGCAGAGTCTGTTCCTTTCTAAGTTTCCCTGCAAATTTAGTTTTCGTGAGACTATCCTCACTGGGTCCAAGATGATCTGAGAAGCTTTAAACTGAAATTTACTTAGCAGCTACAATTTTGACCCAGCCAGACAGTAAAATCCAGCACTATCTCGACATCCAACTATGCCAGGGCAATTGAATGACTGCAAACCATCTTCTCCATAAACCACAATATTCTAGGTCACAGATAGTATCTTAAACTCTTTTTTCCAATCAGACAATTGTTTTCAAAAGTCTGCTTTCCAGGCTGTTAATGGTAGACACCTACAACCATAACAGAAAGAAAGGTGGTTTTCTGCTCTAAGCAATGCCTTAACTAATGGCCCATTTATTCTCTATTTTATGAGCAGAGTGCTTGTATATAACTCTGTGTTATGCTCTGGATGTTAACCAACCTCCAAGACTTTGCATGCCAGTTTTATTGGAGCGCCTTCCATGCTGGCATAAAGGGGACTTTGTACCAAAGTCTTCCTCCAGCCTAGGAGAGATCAACATCAGCTCATGGCTCAAAAACTTCTCTTTCAAAAAGAACTTTTCAATTCTGGTCTCTTGTTCATTAGACTTTAAAAATTCAAGGGCACTGCCACACTGTGCAAAGGTAATCTATGAAAGCGTGCATTTAAATCTACAATTGCAAATGGGCTGTGTTTATCTACTTAGCTGAGACAGCCTTGTCCATTTCAATTAGAGAAGGTCATTCTGGGCAAATGTAAACTGGCAGTTGAAGTTCATCCCTCGAGGACAATGAGATGAGGTAAAGCTTCTGGGACAGGTTTCCCTTCCCAATAAAACTTGACAAGCAGTCTCTAACCACAGACCTTGTTGCTGCACAGAAGGCCATCTTCAATTGATTTTGGGAAGGGGAGAGACAAGTAGCAACGACATTTCAAGAAGATTTGGAATTCAAGCCACATTCTTGTAACTTTTATCCCTTACTCATGGCTTAATCATTGCTGACCGCTCAAGATGTAGAGTCAGAACAACCACTGCAGAAAGCACCAGATTTTATTATGTTGGCAAAACAATAAAATATCTTTGCTTACTGTCCTGTGAAGTAAATTGTCACATTAAATAAGTGTCAGGACTCTTGTCCTTGGAAGACAAAGAGCACGGTCCCAGCCAGACGCACCAGAGGAACGAAGGGGAACCAAGCCCTCAATGCAGTCTGCACAACAGGAGTATGCCGCTCCCCAACCCAGCCCACTCCCTTATGACACCTCAGTTTTGAGGCTCTGCACAACCCAACCGCTTCCTTCTGGCATACGGATCCAGAGAGTAAGAGAGAGACTGAGGCTCTCAAACAAGATCCCAACATCACAGCAAGGGATGAAATTCCTGTTCAACCCCCTCCATCCAATACACCTGCATCTGTATGTTTCAGTACAACCCAGATGCCTTTTCTCAATGTCCTTTACGAGATGACACACTTCTACCATTGCTCTAGCACCCTCTTGCTAACATTGTGGCAGCTTTTACACCCTGAAGCAGAAAGAAAAGGTAACCTGGCTGAAACAGAGCGTGTCAAGGCGCGATCTACCTCTAACATGTGTTTATACACACATACAAAAAGACTAGGAAGAGGCTGAACTGAAATATTTTTAAGGGTGACCACTACTGAAGCTAAAGTGAGGGATGAGCAAAGGAGCAGAAAAATGCAATTAAATGCTGGTGCAGTCTTTGGGCATTATTCAGAACAGCTGGCTGAAGCCAAATACTTTGCAGGAAAAGTGGCTTTATCTCCTGGCTTCCCAGATTGCACCAGAGGTCAGCTGAAAAGGTTTCAGGAGTCTGCCAGCTCTGTCCCTCTGTGGGATCCTTGGCAGATTGCTCCATCTGGGCTCCTTCCAGCTCTTCCCTTTTTCCATTTTAGTGTATAGCTTCAATGAAAAAAAAGCAAGATGAAGGCTTTCAAAGATAATGCAGTCTTTCACAAACAGATGCAGAACAAAGCACAGGAAATTCTGAGCAAAGTAAAAAATAAATGTTGTCTGTTACAAGGCTTATCTGGAATGAGTTAGCCCCTTAGTGGACACATCTGAAACATCACACGGTCCTGACAGCAATTGCAATGCTCACTAACAGCCTTTTGAGGGGAGAAAACAGGATGGATAAAGGTGAAAATTCAGCCGCCTTCAGCTCTCCGAGCTGGAAACTCCTTCAGATGTACCAGAAACACCACTTGCGAGTCAAGTTTGTCACTGCCATCCCCTGTCGCCCTAAGCACAAGGCTTCTACATCTATACCTTTGACTGGACACACCCCCTTCACAATATTAAATTCATTTAAATTGGGAAATAAAGAACACCAAAGGCAGGTTATTGAAAAGGTGTATTCATTTAATTCTGGATACAACACCACATTAACTGCCTGTCATAAATCTGTGCTAGTCAGACCCACAAAAAAAGGCTTAAAAATGCATATGCATTTATTATGATGCAGAGCAATCTGCTATGACTTAACAGTATATGTGCTAAGCAATATTTTTTTCCAGAAAACATTCACCCACAAGCGTTAGGAAGTATCTGCTATGCAATGAACCTCTCATCATTATGAGTTATCAAAAGACAGCAGTTACTTCAGAATGGTTTCTTGGAGATTTTAACTCAAAAAGATCTCACCGAAACCAAACCGCATGAACTCAGAGCACAGACCAATCTCCCAGGCTGTTATGAGCCATGAAATGAACGTGACTAATTCCTGAAGAGTTTCGTTGCTCAAAAAGGTGACTGATTTTCTTGCTTTTCACAGCAGAAATTCTACATTCAAATGTGGGTTGATGCCACCTAAAAATAACGTGATACCAATCTGCTGACGTTTTCAGTTTCCTCCACGTCACTACAAGGATCCCCAAATCCATTTTGACTGGCAACTCATACACTTAACAAGTCAAAGCCTGGGAACACAGGTATGTGAGGTGAAAGTAAGGTGTGTTGGCAGCTGTGTCAGGCAACTTGCAGAAGTGGCTACTGTGCCCATCAGCAGGTACAGCCATCTGTCACTGTTCTCAACTTTTTCTTTGAAAACCACTTTCCTGCCAGGGTTGACGGGATAATGTTTAGAGCACACAGGGCACCTGCTTTGACTAAACACAGCCTAACGGCCTTAAGAACATCCTGCTGGACCAAACAGTTCTCAAGCCTTTCTAAAATGCCCCCCACATCAAGGAAAAACTGCTGTGGAGCTGATAAGACACTGAGCACTAAGGTGCTGAATGAGTTCTTCACCTCG
>NW_010137553.1:0-332 GCF_000699245.1 Pterocles gutturalis
CTGCGGCGTTACCTGGGACGGGCCCTGGCGGTGTGGGGGCTGAGGAGGCGGCCGTGCCCCGCAGGCGGAAAGGGGCGAGTCTGCCGTGTTCCCGCTTGGGAAAGATGGCTTTCGCATACAGCAGCCCTCAGTTTGTGTCTTGTGATATTCCATATGTGAGTCGTGCATGTGGAATACTTGGTCACATCTCAATACAGCATTTACCTTGAGAATTCAGTCGGAGTGTCCCTGCCCACGGCAGGGGGGTTGGAACTAGGTGATCGCTAAGGTCCCTTCCAACCCAAACCATTCTCTGATTCTGTGATATTAGATACCTGTAATGGCACTAATGG
>NW_010137553.1:367-2537 GCF_000699245.1 Pterocles gutturalis
TTACTTCAGCGTTGTTTTTTCTCATGTGTCTTCACCCCATCTTCTCTCTGGAGAGTTATGCACTGTGGAGGCTGTTAGCATGAAATCCCAAACACCTGGTATTTTTGGTTGTGTCTTTTCCTTCCAGAGGCAACATGCATTACAGAGATGTCAGTAATGATGGCCTGCTGGAAACAGAATGACTTCAGCGATACAGCCTGTGCTGAGGAGATCCGGATGTTCTATGACTGCGTGGCAAAGGCAGAAGTAATTAATGCCTCTTTTGTGTTCTTAAAGGCTAGTAGTAGGGAAGGAGGAAGCCCCCAATCATTTTTTGTGTGTCAAGAGTAATAATGTTGTCTGAACAATTTGATTGGTGCTGTAACCCATTTGAGGCACAGGAGATGAGGAATGATGTAAGTCAAACTTATAATCCATCCTTTTTTAATGCAGAAGTGAAATTTAAATTAAATTAAATCAGAATTAAAATAAAGGACTGTAGGAAGGGACTGGATGTTTGGTATGTTATAATTACGGATGAAACAACGGTCACATCCAGGCCTTTTTGTGTTGTCAAATTCTTGAAGTAGAGGTCAGTTGATGTCAGTTGACCCAAACGTAGGCCATTTCTTTTGATTCCTTCCAGTTTTTTATCTCTAAAATTTCAGCACTAATGAAGCAATAGCAGTCACTGCTCTTCTCCATATTCCATGATGGTTCTGAATGAGGAGCTGTTAAGTAGAGCAGTGATTTGTATGGGGAGAGATGCGGATTAGATTGTAACTGGCAAGATATGCAGTGTAAGTAAGTTTCTGCAACAGCTCTGATTCATAAAATTAAGAAATAGCTGACTCGGATACCAATCCAGTACCTGCATTATCTAGACAGTATTAGGTTTCCCAAGTTCCAATCTCTCATGAATCTGTAAATAGTTCTGTGCTTGCAGGGGTGAGGCAAGATGGTAGAGAAATAATCAGTGGTTCCAGTGATAGTCATAACAAACAGAATTTTCAGGATATATGAGGTAGTTCCAGCTATTCTTGATTCACTGAAAATTAGGAGTACTTTTAGGCTGTTTCTGAGTTTGAAGGTTAGACATTTTCTTGAAAAATAAATTTCACGTTGTTTGGAGATTAGAGGTTTCCAGCTATATGATAAACTTGAAATCAAGTAAGTTTCAAAAGCAGACTAAAGGTTAAGTATAAACGTGTCCTTAAACTGTTTTCAGGTTTAGTGTTGCTGTTTGACAGCATAAATGAAAAATTGTATTTGGTAGATTACAAAGGAGACGAATAATAGAAAGTAAAAAGAAAAAATCTTCTGTGTTGTTACTGTAAGTTTATGATATTGTTAACTAATAATACAGAAAAATATAATATTTGCGAGTTGTCAGTCATTCATTAATTTCACCCTTTAAAGGTCATCAGCTTTTGAAAGCCTTGTGATTATTTAGCCAAGTGGTGTTGTAAGTGTTCCTTAAAGAAACAGTATTCTTCTGAAAAAAACATCCCAGTACAATTAGTAGTAGTCTTAGGGGGTGAGAGTCAACTCAGTCAATAAACAGAAGTAATATTTAGAGGTTTCTCTTTCTGTTTCAGAAGGAGCGCAAGGATCAAAATGAGGACATCCTGTCATCCAGAGGAAACTTATCTTCAAGCAAAGTGAACAAACTCCTAAGGAGGTTCCCTCAGATCACACGTTATGTATAATGTGCTTTATTAAAGGGACTGTGGACAAGCAATTAAAGTTGGAGTCTTTGTCAAAAAAGTGAAAAGTAGATTTTGGTGAGCATTTGATGTCAAGTGGTATCTGTCAGCACTGCTGTATGGATCTTGACTGCACCTTTGTTTCCAGAGTGAAAAACACCCATCTTGACCATAAGCTGGCTTTGTTCATGAGTTTCTTGGGTCTTGCAGTCTTAGGATTTCTGCAGTATGTTGTTCAGCTAGCCACAGTGTGGACTCAGGTCCTGCCTATGAAATAAAATCTAGGAATGCATGTAAATGCCTTTTCTGGCAGTTAGGGAATGACTTTTCCCCAGGTATAAGCTCCCTGCCTAACTTCCAAGCTGCTATCAAAAAATGCTCAGGCCCAGATATCAAGCCAACGTAAACTTGATAGTAATCTCATGACTCGTACTGCCACATGTATGTATACACAATTTGCTTCCTCTTGAAATTTTTTCAATTCC
>NW_010137553.1:2568-6480 GCF_000699245.1 Pterocles gutturalis
CACAAGAAGGCTGTAGAATGAGGAAGAAATCTCCAGCAAAAAACCTTGTTAATACACCATATGTTGGTAAGGATCAAATACAACGTTAATATAGAAGCCTATGATGTAGGCCCTCTGATTTACAGGTGGGACAGGTGTGGTTCTATGTCAGATGGATTATGTTGTCTGTACTAAATAAAATAATGAAAGACTCTCATTTGGCTTGGGCAACTCATAATCTATGACAAAAAGTTCCATTGTTTTGGTAAAAAAGCTAAAAGGGGGAGAGAAAGTTCAAATATGGACTAATAATGAAACAATGTCTTAATTTTGATTTGTTATTTTTCACTAGAGTACCATAAAACTGCAGGCAGGTTCTGTAGTTTTAGGACCAGAAGCTAATTGTTAAGAAAAATGCAGTGCATGAGAGAACTAACTATATAACCATTTGTATCACTAGTTCTTTGGGGCATACAGAAAAAGCAAAGAGTAAGAGGGGAGTCAGACACACACAGGCTGTGTGATTACTCACATGTGACGGCAGAGTTTGCGTGGAGCTGGAGCTGAGTTTCTGGAGCCCCTGGCCAATACATGTTTATGACATAAATATTACTTAAGTGTGTGCTTTCAAGTTATTGAACCAATTGTCATTTAACTGTTACAGGGGCTCATTAGTGGGTTATCCCACAGGGTATCTTATTCTGTTGTTGCTATTATGGCATAAATGGGTTTTTCAGAGGATTTGGGGTGAGTAAGAACATGATGTCCACATCTAAATGTGGGAAAACACTTTGGTGACATTTGCATTTTCAGTCCAAAATATGCTTTCTTAGAAGGAGAGCTACTTGCAAATTCTTTTTTTCTGAAGGAGACAAGTTGGGAGTGGGGAATTGATGAATTCTAATTTAACTTCTGTTGATGATGGTTTTTATTTTTTTGTGTTAAAACTTACAAGTATAGTTTTGCACCTCTTAAGCTAGCAGATGTGCTAAATGTACCAAATCCTAGTGTTTGTGAGGAATTGTCTCATTATCTAAGAGGCTGTAACAGAGAAAGTAATATTTTTTGTTCTGGTTTTACTTTCGAAATTTTCTGCAGCTCCCACTAATCTGGACAGCTACTTTTCGATTTAACTGCTTCACAGTGAGCTTCACAAGTTCAGTTGTTTTTTCTGACCTTTTACATGTCTACTGTAAGCTTAAAATTACTATACTAAGGTTGTCCAGTCCTTAAAGGAATGCATTTATTTGGAGGGAGAAGAAAGGAAAGCAAATGCTTTTCAGATGCACCCAGGCTTTACAGTGCTGCTTCTGAAAGTACCCTAGCAGGTCTTCTGGCTTAGGATACTGTGCTGTAACCAAATATCCTCCAGTTTCTGACTGTCCTTGGCAGATGAGCTGCTGCCATTTCCCCATATCTCACTGTTAAGCTTATCTTGGGTGTATAAATGCATTCTGTGACACCCTAATATTGGGGGTCATTCTGCTAATCGTTCACATGTGTTACTGCAGTGAATGCCACTGTCCTTTCTGAGTTCAGGGCTCGTACCACCCCATGATGCTGTTGCTGGGGAATAAAAGAAAGCTGTGTTCTGGTGCTGGGCCCACTGATTAAGAACATTGCTGCAGAGACCTGTATGTGATTGTGTGTTGGGGAAAGAATTAAACAAAAGCTGACTAGCTGTTCTGCCCTCCTAAGTCGGATTTACAGGATTTAAGCAAATCTGCTGGAATTCCTTGATCTTATTCCTGTTCCTTACAGCTTGGGTATTAAACCAGCTCCGGGTATGATTGTTGTTAACTACCTTTCTTTTTAGGCTTTCACTGAAGATCTCTTATGGAGGAAGCATTGATATTTCAGCGGGTTTTGATGAATAGTAGTCCTGTCAGTTCAGGAGAAATAGGTTGAATTCCAGAGAGCCAAGAGCATTGTAGAAGGTGGTGCTTCTTGTTCTGAGGGGTCAATAGAACAATCTGGAAAAATCAAGACAGAAAAAGACTGTAGGGAATCATAGACTAATTGTTACAGAACTGTGCTGGTATCAGGGTGAGAAGGTGCTCTGTGTTAAATAGTGGACTTAGGTATTTACAACTACTTCAAACTTGCACACACACAAAAGTTCAGTGTATGTTTACCTTATCTTTAGATATGTTACCTATCTAAACTACCGTAGTCATATTGGTATCATTTACTTCTTGGTCTTCCTTTCTACCTTGGAGAGGGCTGTGTAGCCATGAGAAGCTTTTGAGAATCTGAGATTCACCTCTCAAGAAAATGTAATTACATGTGCCAGAAAACCGGGGGAAGTCATGTCAAGAAGGAGGGAAAAAAAAGAGGACCCACCACAGATGAGACAACTGTAAAACCCACTATATCTTTGCACAGTTTGTCATTTCTCCAGAAACTGAATACCAGACTTGGACTGCCGTTGCTTTTGGTACACTGGTCTGTTTCCTTTAAAGTCACCCTATCTAGGAAACCACTTTATCTAGGAAAGCCTTGCCTTGAGAGGGAAGCAGCTAACAAGCTACTGTAAGAGAAATCCAGTACAGGCTTTTGCTAGAGGTTTAAAACCCTATTAGTATGTTTCAGAGGCTGAATGCAGCTCTCTCTTTCCAAGTCTAAAGGGCAGAATAGGTGAGCACCTTATGGGAGTTCTGAAGGGGTATCAACAGCCTCTATACTCCTGACTAAGCAGCAGATTTCTCTGAATGCTAGTAGATTTTCTGTTCTTCCTCCAATATAGCCTTTCCTCGTGTTTTCACTGGAGGATATGGTTCTAAATTCCAACAAATTCCCAGCTTTTCCTTTTGTTTTGCTCCTTTTTGCCAGTGCTGCCTTAGAGAGTTACAGAGTGCTGTAGCATCTAAGCTGTTCCCATCCTCTGTTGCCCTGATCATCTGCCTCCCTCGCTAAGGAGGATATAGGACATTCGCTCCTGATTAGTGTAATTCTTGGCCAAATCTCCTATGTCCAGAATGCAGCATGGGCAAATCCACTCAAGAAAGGGCTCCCTCCTACCACTCAGTGACTCCTGTAAAAGATCCAGCATGTAGTGGAATTTCTGTGCATTTGATGAGTGACTGAGGATGAGGCAACACAAAACTGTCATGTAAAGTGAGTAATGAGCAATAAGTAAGGGACGAAAAAAGAGATGCTTTTTGTCAAGCCAATGGATTTTTATTGGCCCACTCCTTGTTTTTATGCTGAAGGTGTCTTTTGGAAATGCTGCTCAGCAGACTTGGCCAGAAGTGAGCTCATTTCTTAAGGTGACTTTTGGGTTTCATGCTGCAGAGCACCAGGAGTTAATCCCTCCAAAATCAGAATACAAATACAGGAAATGCTGAATAGCTGCTCAGGGAACATGTAAAAAAATTTCCAAGATTGAACAACTTTAAATTGATCGATTCTCAGATTTAATAATGTTTTAAACTTTTGTTGTAGCCCTTAACCTGAATTTATATGAAGGAGCAGTGAGCTGAAAATACTAATATAACCCTGCAGGATTATTCATAGCAATGCAGTAATGATCAGCTCTCTGGAAAGCATCATAGCCAATCACATAAAATAACTTCACAGCCCAAGGTCAAGGAGACACTTGATGGAAAAGACCTCTGGAGGCAATACCCATGATGGCAAGATGCAGGTTTGAAAATCGGAAATGCACCTGGAGAGGGCTGTGCCATCTGTGGGTTTTCCACTGGGACACCTGAAAGCTGCTTAATGTAAAGCTTTCTGGGTCCCGTTTACCTGGGTTCAAATCTGAGGAGAGTTTGACCTCAGGAAGCTGCAAGCAGCTAATCGAGGAGGCAGCGTTGGGGGGATAAAGTCCAGATTCCTTCCAGCAACTCTAATATTCTAGCAAATGTGCGCACACAAGCCGTGTTCTTTTCCAGCTTCGTTGCCGGAGGTTTTGCAGTGGGATACAGCCCC
>NW_010137554.1:0-1495 GCF_000699245.1 Pterocles gutturalis
CTGAAGGGGGCCTACAGGAGGGAGGGGAAGCACTCTTTATCACGGAATACAGTGACAGGACAAGGGGTAATGGTTATAAGCTGAAAGAAGGTAGATTTTGATTAGACATTAGGAAGACTTTTTTTACTGTGAGGGTGGCTAGATACTGGAACAGGTTGCCCAGAGAAGCTGTGGATGCCCCATCCCTGGAGGTGTTCAAGGACAGGTTGGATGAGGCTTTGAGCAGCCTGATCTAGTGGAAGGTGTCCCTGCCCATGGCAGAGGTGTTGGAACTTGATCTTTTAAGTCCTTTCCAGCCCTAACCATTCAGTGATTCTATGATTTGAACTAGGTTTTAGTTCAGACTGCTACAAACATCAGCCTAACCCCATCTAAAGTCTCATCTTTAGTTAAGCCATTGACATCTTGGTGTAAATCAGACTCTAAGCATAAAATGTTCACAGGCTTTATGAGGCCAGTTTTACAGCCTTGGAATGCAGCTTCTACCTCTAAATGTCAAGGAGTTTGTCCATAAAACTATATAGCTTGTTCTCATTCCCAGGCTTGACTCCACCCTGGCTCAGACTGTCAGTCTCACTTAATTAATTTGAAGATGATACTTTATCAGCTAACAGAGCTCTTGTAATAGAAAAGTATTAGACACTTTCTTTAACAGTTGTGTGACAATTTATTCTGAATGTATTTACAACAACTAGAAAAATTCCAGAAATTCTGAAATTAGACCTCCTGTGCTCAAATCAAAGGTCTGAGACCTCCATGAGAGTGTTTGCATTTAGAATGATAGAATGGTTAAGGTTGGAAAGGACCTTAAAGATCATTGAGTTCCAATCCCCCTGCCATGCGTCAGAATAATGTTTCTGGCAGAGTTAAGAAGTTTGATTCTATCCAAAATAAGACTCATCTAGGCCTATCCCTCAGAGATGCTGGGGTGCAGTTACACTAATTTGTATCAGAATCCTACTTCTTTGATGATCCATGCCAAATATATATTAGTGTGTAATCAGCTGTGATCCAGGTGAAACACTTGGGCTCAGGGATATAACTAGAAAACTCCCGGAGCTGGTTCACCCCACCGGTTACTACCCGTTACTCATAGTTCAGGCGGGCAGTGATGAAATTGCTCAGAGGAGCCTGCGAACTATGAAAAGAGATTTCAGTGGTTTAGGGCGGATAGTTCAAGGAGCGGGTGTGCAAGTCGTGTTCTGTTCTATGCCTACTGGGGAGGTAACGGACATGGGGTGGGCTAGGAAAACGCAAGACATGAATAACTGCCTGAGGGACTGGTGTCGAGACAGGAACTTTGGGTTCTTTGACCATGGGATGTTTACTCAGCTCATGGCCTGCTGTCAAGGGATGGAACTCGTCTGTCTCATAGGGGGAAATTAATCCTAGCGCAGGAGCTAGCAGGGCTCATTGAGAGAGCTTTAAACTTGATTCGAAGGGGGATGGGGCTGTAACTGTGCAAGACCAGAGGGGCAGCACTCTAGTGTTGATA
>NW_010137555.1:0-325 GCF_000699245.1 Pterocles gutturalis
TCCCACTAGTCACCAGATCCCTCCCAGTCTTTGCCTCTGGACACTTTCCGTCAGGAATAGCAATCGGTGACCGCGTGCAAGTGTCTGTGTTCTTGGACCGCGAAGAACTGCGTTTGAAGGGTCCGTTAGAGAAAAGCGCCGAGATCTGTGTCCTTGCTGTGCCTAGTTCTCCAGGGCCGGGAAATGCTTAGAATCAGCCCTGGTTTTTGCTGCTAACGCGTCTCCTGTTAGAGCATCACCGGCAGTGTTCTCTGTTGTTGCTGGGATTGGGGGAGAGTAAAGAACGCTGTGCAGAGTAATCGGCAGGGGAAAAGGGGGGGGACCC
>NW_010137556.1:0-11639 GCF_000699245.1 Pterocles gutturalis
TCAGGGGCTGCTGACCTGTTCTTCTCACACATCTTGACGCCTGCCATTAAACAAACCCCAAATTGTTCTCCTGAAGTAGTCTCAACACTTCAGCTGTAACAAGCCCTTGTCAGTCCAGTTGTCCTCAGCCATGGGGATTGTTTCATCATCAGTAACCTGAAAAACTCCTCTTTCATACCTTATTGCTAACACCCTGTGCTCCTCTTCCCCTGTGATATTCATACCTATGCCACCCCGACAGGACTCCACAACTCCAGCTCTGTCTTCTCCTTAGTGACTGCAAAAAGGCTCCAGTTTTCCTCTCCTCAGAAGTCCCACACAGCCCTGTCTGTCTGCTTCCTCAGTAATGTAGTAAAGTGTCTTCAGGCACCACTGAGCTGAGTTGCTTAGTGTCAAGCTACTCTGCCAACTACTGTGTCTAGTTTTTCTGTCCCTTGATCTTGGAGGCAGCAGTTGTTTTCCATATTCAGTCCCCTAGCTGGAAAGTGGGGCAGACTTTATCCCATTTCTTGGGTGGTTCTAAAACTAGATTCCTGCTTTGCCCAGCAGTCTTATTGTGTCTTGAGACAACAATACCTTGGCACTAAGTTTAATTCCAAAAGGAAAATTTTCTCAAGGGGAAATCTGCCAGACATATTCTCTGAGTCATCATGAATCTTCTGCCCAGAGTGGAAGGCACAATTCCTTACCTTTCTTCCTCATTTTAATGTGAAGAAGCAGTAACGAGCACCTACCCATGCCTGAACACATGAGTGTGTGTTACAGTTTTAAAATAAAACACCACATTACTCAGACTCCTTTCCAGGGGAGAAGCCGGGGCAATAGGTAGAGATCAGATGTCTGTTATGTTAATACTGTCCAGTTGGGGAAACCTGAAGACCTGCCTGAGCGACAGGCCAGCATCTGAGAGCACAGGCAGATCACTGAGTATATCTTCTGGAAGGGGTTTCATGCAGTTACTGACATCTGAGGTAGGTTTCTCAGTCATTTCTGAAGTTTAGCCCTCCATAGAGGGTGTATTCATAGAGAATAGTCACAGAAACTCTCCCAGACATTACTTTTTCAAGGCTTAAACAAACTATGTTTAACAAAATCAATCTTATGGCCAATTCCTCTCTCCCCCTCCCCATTAGCTTCTGCATTTATTTCAGTTTCAGTATATCTTAAGCTATTCAGCAACGCACTAACATGCCCAGATTTTTTCCCCTCTGCCATCATCCACTGATAAGCTCTTACCTTAGAAGAGAAACTCTCGATGATGAGTTCAAAATAGTTTTGCACTTTAAAGTTTCACTCAATTTCCCATACTATAGTCTTCAGTGACATCTGATTGTTTTCAGATAATATTGACACACCCTGTACCAACAATGCCCATATATTTGTGGTATCAGCAAGATTTATTAGCATGAGATCATGATGAAAATGCTAAATGAAAATAGTCACTAGCACAATTCTTCATGCTCTGCTGGTACATTATGAAGGAAACATTTCTAATACCTTGGATATAACTGCTGAATCCTAGATATGTTAACAGTATGTTATCATATTGTGTACAAACAGATAGGAACAATCAAAAAGCTTTAATCAAAGATACCACAAAACACCAGGGACAAAAAGAGGTTCTACAGAAACATTAAATATCAATGTCAAAAGTACCCAATTTGGAAGAATATCCTCTACTGTAGAAAGGGAAGCAAGTTCAATTTTCTGAGATATTAAAACTAGCTTTGCGGAAAGTTTTCAAACCTTGGGGCTGAAGAGATAATAACACACTGTTAGCTGACAATCAGATCACAACGTCTTCAGCTCGCTCTCAGCTTAGAATCCCCCAAACTTCAAAACAGAACTGGAGTTGTAGGACTTTGCCAGAAGAAAAAATAGTAGCATTTGAACTTTTGGCTTCAAAGTATAGAATAAAGTTTTTCAAGTTCAGGATGGTTGAAGGATTTGGGGGATCTTTCTCAATAACATGTGCTGTTGGATGTCCATGTAAATAATTTGTCGTATTATTAGTGCAGGTCACTTCATTGACTTTGGATTATCCATAGGTTTGACATATGTTTATCTGGGCACAGTGAAAAGAAATGATTGATTCTTGTATCCTTTACTTCCTGGTTCTTTTGCTGAAGAATCTGCTCAGCTATGGCCCATGAGATCCGGAGGAATTGCAGAGAGCCTCTGACCCTGTTGCTGCTGTCCGTTGCGGTGCGTGCCAGTGGCCTTAACAGTAAGACCAAGAATTCTGTAACATTCACTAGAAAAAGAAACTACATGCACAAGACAAGCAACTACTTGGCTCAGGATCTCAAAACGCACCATAAAAAAGTTTTAACATATAGGAAATTCCAGGGCATCATATAAGAAAGGGCCATTGATCTGATTATTTAGATTGGAGATGAAAATGGACCATTGTAAACTGACCCCAGTGCTGCTTTCCTGTCAATACGTTCAGTCTTGTGAGGTGAGGCACCTGCCGTCTTAGATCTTCACACAGAGCGAGTTGCCACAATTTTACACTCACTAGATGTCTGCAGGTTTATTCTGGCTGAGAACCAAGGTCGTAACTTCACTGTCTGGACACTGTTTTGCTTCTGACACAGCTACCAACTCTGAAAGCAGAGCATGAAGGCAACCCTTTCAAAATGTTAACAGAAGATCAGCATCTTTCCCATGCTGTCCATCAGGGTCTTCTTTTGAAAGATTGTTCTAATTTCTCATTGCTGTAGCCATAATTTCACCTTAGTTCTTCCATTTATTTCTAGCTTTATTATCTTCTAATGTGTCTCTATTTTTAAAGTGACTTTTTTCCCCCTGTTCCTACTCTTCTTCTAATGATCTTAACAAACTTTGCATATCTATAACATACTCTGCATAGCCAGAGTAAGTCTGGAACAGAGAATCTTTTAGAGACAAGGAAACAGAGGAATCAAAAAATGGGAATGGTTGTTTTGTTTCACAGTTATTAAGACAGCAAACATTTCCCCTTCTGTGGTTAAAATGACTTCTGTTGGGAAAGGTAGTAATGGGACCCTAACACACAATGGCAGTCTTGGGAGGGATGCAAGAATGAACTCTTCTACCACACACACAAAGTAGAGCTGCTTCTCAGATTCATTAGAATACCATACCATTCAGACACCATTTAAAACTATTGCAGAGCACTGGCTCTATCACAGACAATCACATTTTCATTTTCATGAGCAAAAACCTGCATAGGAGATATATTGCTTCATTAGATCATCTGACCAACTGGGGAAAGAAACAGCCAGCTGCTGAGAAAGGCTCTCCTTGATTGGCCATCCCCAGGAGCCAAATTCTTTTTCACCAGACGAGAAAAGGTTTCTGCCCACAGATTCATTTTTGAGTTATTATCATCTGGGAGTTCAGACATATTGTGGTATTCAGAAAGGATTTCCATGAAGGCTTCCCATCCAAAGGCCTCTTGCAGCTGTGGATCAGAAGAAAAGAGAAACAGTACAAAACATATGTGTGGAAGTTTAGAATTACTTGCATTATTTACAAAATCTTTTACTAAATTTAGTTATTGATCTTTTTAAAGGGTATTTTTCTTTCTTTTTTGTAAGTTTAGCTACCTGACAAATTCTAAATGCCTGCTGAAGAATCAGAGTAGCCTTTAACACCATCAGATTATTCAACAAGCCTATATTTCTAGTATTCACACAAAACCAAATATCAAGTATTTATAGAAGTGCTTTTCATCCTGAAGGGCCTTGCTGTACTTACAGGCTTGACTGCCATGGGTTTTTTTACAGTTGTTACAATTATTCGAAAAAAGAATTATAGAAATATCAACCCACCCCTGCATGCTCGTAAGTATGTATACATATAATATCTCTGCATACTTATAACACATAAGACTCTCTTCTCTCAGCACAAAATACAGGCTTCCTGCTCGGTGACTCTGCACTTGGTGTTTGTACTGTCAACTAATCCTGGGTGCTACTGAATTAAGTATTGCACCAATAAAACTGAAGGACTGGCAAAACAAAACAAAACAAAACAAAACAAAACAAAACAAAACATATTTAAAAAAAGAAACAATTATCCTTGATAATGCCCAAAGGCTGTGGTTTACCATTATATCCCAAACCGGTACATTCTACAGACCAATGACCTTTACACTGTACTGAGATCACAAATGACTCAAAACAAGTACATTCTTAAGGTCTGCTTCAAAAACTTTCCCCTGCAGCCCTGGGAAGTGTGCTACTCAGAGACAGATCATGACTGACTCATGTTGGTTTGTGAAATCCTATGAGGGGACAGACAAAGACACTGCTGGAGACTAACAGTCAACAGACAGAAATAATCCAAGGCAGAGATCAAGTGGTTGCAAAAAGTGAGGAAAAGGAAAGAGGAAAGAAGCAGCCCTGAATTAAAATGATCAGTTTATAAATCTGTTGCAAGCTTAATTTGCCTGCAGATTACCTGCAGGTATGTCTCCAGGGCAGTAAATACTTCCCAGTCCTTCAGCTGTGCTCCGTTTTCAACGTAATCTTGAATCCTCTTCTTTCTAAATTCTGGTGCAAGTTCATTGTGGGCCTTATCTCTTGGGATGCCCAACACAGTCTCATTCTCATAAACAGACCAAAGATTGCAGGTGGCTTCGGTGGAGTTAGGGGGAAACTCCCATTCAGATTGCTGCTGATTGTGGCCCAGCTCATGAATGGCACCCCAAAGGCCCTTGGCTTGGAGGGACTGCACATCTACCATCTCTGGCACTGACAGGCATCCAACCTGCAGGGAAAGTAAACAACAATCTTGGCAGCCTGTCTAGGAAAGCTCATGGGATGGAACACCACAGTGAGAAAAATACAATTAATTCTCTTTACATTAACTCATTCTTTCAGTTGCTTGTCATGAGTGGATGCTGCCCGTGATGTGCTTCCTCCCCCTGTGCTGGAGCATCAAATGTATCAACAACAAGCAAAAGTTTAATGTGCATATTATATGCTATTCTGCTCCATTTCCACTCTCAGCATTAGTCAACACAAAGAGCAAAAAAGTCCAAATTATTTTTGCCAGAGCTGCAGACATTGCAGATGACTGTACTCACAGCTACAGGAGTGGAGAGGAGGTTTGGAAATCTAATCCTGTCTGTAGAAGAATTTTCTGTTGACACTGGTGTTTTCTTATTTTCATATCTGGCGAGGAAGGTGTTATTGCCAGGACAGTTTATATCCTTGTATAGCCAAATAACTGTATGGTTTGTGTTGATGAAAATGGCCCCAGCACCCTCCCCAGCTCTCCCTAGAAACTGTACATTCTGTCTCTGGAGGAAATACATGGGGGAAAAAACCTCATGATAAATAGCAGACACAAATAAAGTAGAAAAATTGATTGTTTTTCCTAAAGTGCTCCCAAAGAAGAAGCAGATTTTCATCTTGAAGGCATGAGACAAAAATGTTTCATTGCAAAATTTTGTGTCAGGTCCCTGAGTGCACCAGAAGGTTTTAATGGCCTTGAGCAATTCCACATGGGGATTTCACCTACATGTCCTGTTGGTGGCCCCAGGGGCTGCACTTCAGCTCAGCCCTGGGCTGTCTGTCCCTGCCTGACCTATGTTGTAGGTATGCCTGTCTCCAGCTCTGTCACAGCCATGCCTGTGTCTGGCCATGGACCCTGTGGATCCAGACCCTGATCCATGGTCTGACTTTGTTGCTTGAGTTCAGACATGCCTCATCATGATGGGCCTGCTGGTAACCACTGGACAGTGTCTGACCCTGGTTACCGTCACTGGACCTGATCTTTACCTGTGGATTGATTTCCTTTCTTGACCTCAGACCTACTACCTCATCCCTGAAGACTTGTCGAGCAATCTACACTCTCAGATGGCCCTGGTTGTTGTGCCAGGTCTGCCCTGCTTGCCTCACTGGGTTGTTGAGGCATGGTCCCCAGCTGGTGAAGCACCTGTCCTGCTGGCTGTATGACTGCAGCTGGCTTCTGGCTCCCTGTCCCTCAGGGAGCAGCTTGCTTTCACTGTGCCCTGACAATGTCTGTTGTACCTCTTTTCTAACAGAAAGCAAAACACGAACTGGGATTTTTTTTTTTTTTGGTGTGTGTGTGTGAAGGCAGATTCTTGTCAGTGTTTTTAGTAAAACAGCTCTTTACTACTGAAAAATATTCCATAGTTCACTTCAGCTTTGGATAGAACTTGTAGCTGATACCACAGTTATTACTTCACTATAATTGTCATCACTTCAGTTCCAGTTTTGCTTTTTCTCATGCTCTTTGTAAAAGCATTTTTTTCAGAAAAGACAGATTTAACACACTCCTTAATATCTCTCATGAGTTTCTCAGTATTGCTGACTACCATGATCAGCTTTAAAAATCACTTTTCAGTAGCTTTTCATCGGAATTTACTATCTTTAGTTCTTTTTCTTTCAGTGCCAATTCAACAGGCTCAATCTGTTGTTTTTCTCAACAGGTTCCATCAGGCTGTTTCTTACAGCTCCAGAATAGTACAGGGAGGATACAGAGCCATTCACATCTCTGAAATGGTGCTACTCTCCACTTATTTCAGCAGGTGTGACAGAAGCCAGAAGAGTTTTATACGTTGGGTTCTACCAGTGTAGCCTCTGGTGGACATAGCTGTCTATGACATGGTGAGTATCTGTGCAGAGGGCTGGAATATGTTAAGAGAAGGAGCCAAATAAATCAATAATCCAGAAGTCTTTGGTTCTGAATGCAGCTTCACTCAGAGAATGGCAGCTACCTAAAACCCACGTGTTTCTTGGTGCACATTCTCAGTTTGTACAAACTCATTTGAAAGGTCTGATTCACAGCAGCTGTGAATCAATTCTGCATGTGTTCAGGGTCATGCTGGTTTTGAACACTCCTGTTTCTCTACAGCTCAAGAGAAGGGAGAGCTAGCAGCTTAAAGTTCATCTGCATCTGTACACATCCAACGATTATAAACTCTGGCATTTGGAAAATTTACCTATGCATTAGTAAAAATTACTGCAGAACGGCCTTGTGTCAGCACAAAACCCACTGATTGGCCTGGGTCATACACATACCATGGTTTCCTTAACAGGCTTAATGAGTCCATACAGCCAAAACAAAGCAAGGAAAGGGATGGACTCTGCTCTCTGACATGCACTGCCAGATGAACTGCTTGCTCACCCTTCATACCTGTACAAAACTATTCATGACAATTATGCTACCTCTGTGTCCCAAGTCTGAATTTTCAAATATGCCTGTCACTAATGGTAAGAACAAAAATATATAATAAAAAAATATAAAAAATATAATAATGTTCCCCATTGAGCTTGAGGGGTTAGAAGTTACAAAAATTAGCAACTGACACATAATCTAAACACAATTGTTGCAGAATCACTGACAGATTACAGCTTCCCCTCACCACAAGAAGGACATTGAGGTGCTGGAGCAAGCCCAGAGAAGGGCAACGAAGCTGGTGAAGGGTCTGGAGCACAGGGCTGACGAGGAGCAGCTGAGGGAACTGGGGTTGTTTAGTCTGGAGAAGAGGAGGCTGAGAGGAGACCTTATCACTCTCTCAACTGCCTGAAAGGAGGGTGCAGTGAGGTGGGTGCTGGCCTCTTCTCTAAAGTAACAAGTGACAGGACAAGAGGAAATGGCCTCAAGTTGCACCAGGGGAGGTTTAGGCTGGATACTAGAAAAAACGTCTTCACTGAAAGAGTGATCAGGCATTGGAACAGGCTGCCCAGGGAAGTGGTGGAGTCACCATCCCTGGAGGTGTTCAAGAAACATGTAGATGTGGTGCTTAGGGACAGGGTTTAGTGAGTTAGGTGGTGGTGGGTTGGACTTGATGATCCTTGAAGTCTTTTCCAACCTTAATGATTCTATGATTCATTGTTAAATTCAGAGATGCATGTGACCAGCTGTAATGATTGATTACTCTGATAAAATCCTTCTTAAGTAAGGATATGCTTGGAGGAGCACATGCAGCATGGAAACATAGCACCTATTTATTTTGGTTATATTTCACTAGTGATTATAATTAGCTGGTCATTAATAACTGAAGTGCATGTTGTTTCCACTCAAGCCAGCCTCTCTTGAATTAGTCCTACTTGACTGACAACAGCTACCCCACGTGAGTTAAGCTGCTAGAGCTATGGATTATTGACAGAGTTATGACCTGGTCAGCTGATGAACTTCTCAATTCAAGTGGTAGAAAACACCTTTAGTGTTGCAGTCAAGCAGAGGTGAAAGCACCTGCCCATCCTATTGAGAAAAGTGCAATACTTGAACAAAGATTAATTGCAAATATTGGTGGGATTTGGCAAATCCGCCTTTAGGACACACGCCTGCTCCAGACTGTTCAGTTCCACTGGCCTACTGAGTTGTCTTTAAGCAGCAGATTTCTTAAACGACAGACAGCAAAATGCTGCTTACAACAAACTATTGCCCCTACCACTACCCTCACTTGCCCACTGATGTAAGTGATCCTATGCCTGCTAACATTAGGGTCGTAGTAGGCTGCCTGTGTCTGTTACATGCCTTAATTTAAGTTTCAAGGTCTCGTTCGTCCTGCCTAGAACTGCTAGCTTTGTCTCCCTTCTTCCAGTTGCAATTAGCATAAGCTCACTCACACAGTACTAAGAGTAACATGACACAGCCTATGCATCATTTCGTGGGCAGCCTGTCTCCCTCCACTGTGTTTTACCCTGGGATAGCCTCAGACTTAGCAGCAGAATGTGTTACTTTTGTGTACCAGCTCTTGACAGTCACAGAAGATGCTTACTCTCATGAGCAGTCTCCTTGAGTTTGGTGGGATTAATCTGCTGGTTTGAGGATCTGCACGATCTTGTGATAATCCTACTGCCTGGTGTATCTCCCTTACAAATATCCATCACAGATAAAGACAAAATGTTCTAGTTATGATACCTGCCACAAGATATCTGGACACAGATATCACAGGCTGCCCAGAGAGGTTGTGGAGTCTCCTTCTCTGGAGACATTCAAAGCCCGCCTGGATGCGTTCCCGTGCGATCTGATCTAGGTGTTCCTGCTCCGGCAGGGGGATTGGACTAGATGATCTTTCGAGGTCCCTTCCAATCTCTAGCATTCTGTGATTCTGTGACATCTGCCACCATCCTCTCTGGCCTTGGAAAAGTTGCTGGGATGGCTGCCAGTTCGGCTATAGCATTCATCATCTTGTTCCAGATGGAAAGCAAATTCTCTGGGTTGCCCATGTGGAGTACATCAACAGCTGGTACTGTCAAGATGATGTTCTCTTTCGCCAGCTCAGCCCAGGGGGCTGGGTACTGACGGATGGTTGACTGTCAGGCAGAGATGTCAGTTTCCCCTAATTCAGCATTCAGCTGAAAAAAGGTAGCCAACTTAAAAAGAAGTTTAAAGTGTGAGAAGAGGGGAGAATCACCATAGCTAAAACCCTCTGCATAGCCTCAGAAACAATAAGTTAATGTATATGTAACTGATTTTTCCTGAATCGGGGGGCAGATCCTGAGATTCTGGTGAGGGGTCCAGTCATCTTTGGTGACCCCAGGTCTACTGTCGCTGGAAGGGGTTGATGATATTCACTTTTCAATATCAAACCACTTCAAAGGTGGCTTAGACATGGTAACACTGGGAACATGGACAGAGATTAATTCCTAAGTGAAAGTCCTATTAATATAATTTCTGCACTGAGAAATGTGAAGCCTTATGCAAAGGCTTTGCTGGGGCATTACTTATTCTGAAGTTTTTTCCATACACGACCACAAAAAACCAGGAAAATACAGGCAAGCCACCAATACAGAAATACTTCTTTACTCATCTGCCTACAGTTAGGTTTTTGGGACCACTTACCAAGCTTGAAGAATGGAGCCTGCACAGCCTCTTTAATTGCGACTAATATTTGGCCTAATGTGCTCTCCTTTGGCACTATGATATATGTATGAGGCCACCCCGCAGACTAGAGACTTCCATGGTGTTTTTTTCAACTTTGAACTTCTTTACCACCAAGGGAGGCCACTTCAGCTCTGCAGCATAGCTGAGGTCATCAGTGTGACAGCCGATCTGCACCTCGTGGGGAACAATGGTCACTGAAAGGCACTGCAACATGGACAGGCTTGGGTAGCTCCACTACAAACTCTGCGTGTTCTGTAGCTACCAAAGGCAACAAGACACTCTTGTCTCAGCAGGGAAAGGCAACAGTATGCTACCATATGGAACATTATTCTTCACCTCGGCACAGACATCAATCAGATGAAAGTCGCATGAAAGAATTCAAGGGCAGACATGCCCCATGAAGAACAAAATGGAAGTGCTGGATCAGTTGCCAAAGAAATGTAGCTCTTTCTACAGCTCTGTTCAAAATGAGGAATTTCACTGGTTTTGAAGAAATTTCAAAGTTGGTTGACCCCAGTTTTAGCACCCTTACCTTCCATCATAGCTACCATAGCTGTGCTGCTATGAAATGAGGAGAAAGGAAGCTGGGGAAGGGGATAATGTCCCCATTTATAATATTTATAATAATTCACCTGATTTCCATGCACTCTCTGAAACACTGTAACGCCCACATGGGACAGCCATCAGTGACTGAAGACATGGGAATCCCTGGTTCCCAGACTAGTTTGCCCAATTCTGCTCAAAGCTTGTCCTTTTGTCCCTTTACAGAGAAAAAAAACCAACCAACCAAACAAAAAAAACAAAAAACAAAAAAACCACCCTGCTATGAGATAATACTGTTTGGATAACTACCTCTACTGCAGTGTTTATCCCTTTTCCCTTACAATTACATAGAGGCTGGTTTCACATTCAAGATATAAAACCTACAAAAAAATTTTTTTATAGTGTGGGTGTTCATCTGTCCTGATGACGAAGGTAATAAAACCAGAAAGAAAACAGCTTGGAGGCCTTGAAATGAGGCAGGATGATGGCAGAAGACAGCAAGGTGGGGCAAGTAAGATATTTTTATAGTGGGCAGAAACATCTAGCAGTCTCCTCCACATAGGCAACATTCAATCTTACGTTTCATCCTATTCACTGTCAATACAGGGATTATTCCCTTAATCTTGAAAGCAACAATACAGGTATTTGCCTTTTTTGACCTATGCCTTCTCTAAGGGAATGGAGAAGGGCACAGAGGAGTTATGAGACCAATGTGAGATGGCCACAGAATGGAGCAGATAAAAATCAGATGTGTGTCCATTACAGCTGCATAGGTGTCGTGGTTTATAGAGCCACAGGGACAGTTTTTGCTAAACACCTGGTGGGCTGAGGCAGGGACAGGAAGGGTTTCACTCACCACTTACGGTCATGGGCAAGAAACTGACAGGACTTGGGAAGAACAAAAAAACTCAACAATTAAATTTATTAACTATTTACAACAAGAAGCAAGATACTGAGAGAAACTACATCTTAAAAAGGCACTTCTCCCCCTCCCCTCCCTTCTTCCCAAGGCCCAAAGGCTTTGTTCTGTACCTTCTGACCCCCAGCGGCACAGGGGGGCAGGGAATGGGGGGTGCAGTCAGTCCCCGCTCCTTCCTCCTCAGGGGAGGGCTCCTCACAGTCTGTCCCGGCTGCAGCGTGGGGTCCCTTCTCACGGGAGAGTCCTTCTCCAGAACTTCTCCGGCATGAGTCCTTTTCCAAACGGGACCACAGCCCCTGACAACTGCCCGGCTCCGGCGTGG
>NW_010137557.1:0-1634 GCF_000699245.1 Pterocles gutturalis
CTCTTCCCGCTCCCTAAAACCCACCCGGGGCTTTGAGAGGTGTTTTCACGCTGTTTCAAAACCCAGAGCGATGGACGAGAGGGGAATAGAAGGAACCGGCAGCGCCTTAGGACATCCTCCTTCCAGGGACGAGAGGTCACGCTACAAGTTTGCATGACAGCAGGGATGGGAAGATAGTATTTTTTTGTTGATACCATGATTTTTTTATTTTCTAATTTTTTTTTCCTTTTTTTATTTTCCTCCTGCTATTGGCTGGCTGGGTGGGTTTCGACAAAAGTTAAAATTGGTTTACGACAAAAGTTGCACAAAATGGCAGTGCCTCCCCCCAAAAAACAAGACCGGGAAGCAACTGTTCTTCAGAAGTTAACTGGAGGAAAACACCTTAGAAAACTCGACCATTTGCTGCATTTTTTTTTTTTTTTAAGTTTCCAAAGAAATGTACGCTTTTCTCCTTCTCTGGGAAAAGGTAGCCATTGCTCTTCTTTAGACAAGACGTTTCGAATTTGTTCCGTCTGTCAGAATGGGACTATGAGAGGTTTTGGTGCAAATTCATTATCTCTGGCAACGCATAACCTATAGTAGGAACTGAAAAAAGACCGTGGCAATGGATGAACAATAGGGCTTCAGTTCATCAGCAACAAAAGCGTTGGGGAAATTGGTTGAATTTCAGAGCACGTCCTCCTCAGCAGAGAGGGCTGGACTAGACCTTGGCCAACCCCCCCCAAAAAACTTGCAGAGCCTCACATACAACACTTCACTTTTCTACTCCTGGGCGTAGGAAGCAATATTGAAAAAGGGAAGAAAAAAAGAAAAAGAAAACAAAGCCAAACCCAAGCCAACTTTCTGCATTTCTCTCCTGTTCTCCTGGATGGAAGATTTCTAACTCTTCTTTTAGAGCCTGTTCGCACAAGAACGACACTATGGAGCTAAGCGACACTTTTAAATAGGGATGGCGAGAGGGAAAAGATGTGAATTTCTGGAGACATGAAAGATTTTTTCTCTGCTTCGAGGGGGCTTGGCCGTGGGGATCTTTGTTTTGTCACTGGAGGCTCAGCTCAGCCCCCTACAGCTGGGGTAAAATATTTCTCTGATAAAGACGAAGAAATGTAAGTATCACAGAGCATGTGTGGGTGGGTGTGCGTGGGATAGACTGAGCCTGAATTCCCTGCAAAACTGGGGGAGCTGAGCCCCGGGCAGGTCGGGGTTTCCTGGGTCTGTGTGTGCCTGGACTGGGGCCGCCTCTCCCCGGGTTGCCTCGGTGGGGCTCCGGCCAGTTTCACTCACCACCCGGTGAGGGAAATTTGATTAACAAGGCAAGGTTTATGTGTTGACATGGCGGCTTATGCCAGTTATAGCCGATTTTATGCATCTAATGCTAAACCTGTTGGTTGTGGGCCGTAGTGAGTTGTGGGGAGCTGTTATTTACCCATCACACTGCCGGAGAAAGCAGAGACGAGGCTTTTCAGGGAGTTTTTTTGGCAATGCCTGGGTGCCCTCAAAAGGTATGCAGGCATAGGAACAAATACTCAGATGTCTGGAGTATAGGAACTAACTCCTGTGGCCTCTACATATTGGAGCTTTAAAAACACAAACAACAACAACAACAACAACAAAACTAAAAAAGGAAAAGTAAA
>NW_010137557.1:2086-5945 GCF_000699245.1 Pterocles gutturalis
AAAAAGGTAGCATTCCCCCGCAACTCCAGTCCACCCCGGTGAAACAGGTGAAACTGCTTCACCGTAAAGCCAAAGAAGTCGGTTACTCCCTGGGTAAATATTATATTATTATTATTATTAATTATAACAACAACAACAAGAACAATTTTAAGCGGAGGCTGATGTAATCAATACAATGCAATGAAAGTGAGCAGCTTATGTTGTATTTATGTACCCCCATGACTGTTGATACGCTTGCAGAGTTGTAAATAGAGAGCATGCCTTCCTGGTGATCCCGGTTTCAGGACACCAGCAGCCTGGAAGAGCTGGGAAATCTAGCGAGGGAAATGCTGGCTTAATGTGTTTTGCATGTTTTGAACTGAAGGCTAGGTGGAGCCTCCATCCTTTATTAAGTAACTGGCAGCTTATAGTATGCAAATTCTGTATCTGCCTCTGTAGTTTTCCTCACATGTATTCAGCAGCCCCAAATAATACTCTTAATCTTTCATTTTTAAGTATGGTTCTCCAGAAATAATGATGGAATTTGGTTTTTCATTATATTGTTCATATTATTTCCTGTAAATATTGATTACCACATTTAACCCTGCAGATACTGGAGTACATTACTCATATCTGTTTTGTGTCATGTTAGATCATCTGCAGGAAATGTGGCTAGTTATTTCCCCGTTTAATCTAGAGCCAAGCATTTTAGTGATTTATTTAATAATCTCAAAAGTTAATATACTCGGCACCTTCTGAACACACACAGGTTTACTTGTTCACATATATTTCATGAACAAGAACCAAACACTGAAAGTGTTTAAATTATGATCCTTTGCTTTCTTTTCTGGCTATTTTTCAGATTTAGACAATGCAGACAGACCACAGGGAGTGATAATCACAAGAAACGGTAATTTTTTTTTTGTTGTTTAAGAAAAGTCAGATGATATGATATGCATTACCTGCATATATATGTTCTTTAACAGCACGTAGTGTTTCCATGTGTGATTACTGACTGTTTGGGGTTTTACTGTCTTTTTTTCCTGAGACTTTGAATTCTCGATAGTCTGCCTTTTCTTATTTTGTAATTTGGATTTGTGTTTGATATCCCTTTGCATACCATACATTCAACGTAACAGAAGTATAATCTGCCATTGCCTGTAAAATGAAATTATGGTCACAAAAGACATGATGAGGTAACTTTATTAGAAGGTGAGCCAGTCAAGTGACTTATCCGGCTGGGAGGAAAGGGATGCTTTGCAGGGAAAGCTGGCCTGGGGTGTACTGGTGTGCTGTAGCTTACCTCTACCTAAATTCTATCATAATTTGGTGTGAAAAAAAGATTTATGTAACTCTGCACCCCTCCCATGTACCTCACAGCAGCTTAAGGGGGGTGTCCCATGTGTCCTCCCCGGAGAAGGTGGATGCTGACATTAGGACAGGGCTCTGATTGCAATAATTAGAGAATCATAAGCATTCCTCTTTAAAGTCAACAGAGACTGTTTATTCTTAGGAAATCCATGCAGGATGTTTCTTCCCTACCTCACAGCCATCTGGAGACCTATAAAAAGATTAGAAAACAAGCATGGCAATCACATACTAATCTACAGGCCATTAGCAGGAATTTATTAGGGAAGTAGGAGGAAAAAGTCAATGTTTTGGTTCCAGATCTTCCAAAATGTAGATAATTTCTACTGTGATTTTGGAATAAATAAGTTTTGTACAATTACATAAACTGGAAGAAAGCAGGCTGTATTAACAGCTGCTTTTGACAATCCAGGTGATTTTTTGGCACCGGTTGCAGAACTACACCTCGCCTAAACTTTCCACATGCTGGGAAAAACTGCATTCTTGACAACGTATTTTGCAACCGCCGCATACATTTTCATGGTATTCAGAATAAGGAAATACTTTTGAGCAAGTCTTACTGGACATGTGTCAACTTCAAGGCCCTAGTAGGTGTCTGGGAGTTAGAAAATGCAGTTTGTAATAAGGCTAATGAACAGCCAGGGCATAATCACGTTGGCTCTTTTGACTTACTGAGGCTCCAGTGATTAATGAACAAAACGGGGCAGGTGTATTGCATGCATCTACTTTCTAAGTCAGTGTGTAAGAGAGCTGGTTGTGAGAACAGGGCTCGGTGTTTTAAAGGGATATCTTGCATCTTTGAAACATACCTATTTGCAATTATATGCCTTGTATTTAACTGAAAATCTGGTGACATGGTGATGTTTTACATGCATGCATTAACATGTACGTATGTCTGTGTTAATATGCATTATATATAGACATGCCTATATAAGCATAGACATACACACACATATACACGAGGAGCACTTGGATTTTCATGCCTCTGACTGAAGGAATGTGATACATAAGCTCACAAGCCTGTCATGTGCAACATCGACCACCAACACTGCTGCTCCTAGCTATGGCCAGAAAAAAAACATCTCTCTATGCACCTGCCAATTCAGAAAAGCTTGTTAAGAGTTTTTATATAATATCAAAATGATCATGTGCCTCTGGATGTATCAGATGTCTGGTTCAGTCGTCCCTGTTGTGCCTGAACAGCCTGAGAGGTAACGAAGTAGCTCAGTAACTAACAATGCAGCGTTATGAGAATTCTGACCATGCCAGGCTCTGTATTTTCCACAAAGAGCAGTCGCATGAGTGGCTCTGACGTCTCTCAGGTAGAAAGCACTGGTGGCAAATTGCAGGGTTCTCCTACATCAGGATATCTAATAGCTGTTTAAAAAAAGAAATGCTCTATTTCAAAGGCTGAGGACCTGAGAGCACAAATGAGTGTCCTCATTAGTAATATTCCCGCTGAATTGGAGATTTGGCAGATTAGCAATGTATATGAGTTACTTCTTGGTGGCAGTATTAATTTTGGGCCTTGTCCGGCAAGTAGGATTGCTTTCCCATTTTCATGCTTTTGTAATATTTACTTATGGTAAAAATTGACTGGTTTGCATAATTGTCATTTTACAGTGTAACCCCATATACTTACAGAGATAATTTAACACAAACACATATGCATGCATGTACCCAGACTGACACATGTACATATGGTTTCCTTATGTACACACAAGCACACACACGCTTTATCATGCAAGCAGGCTGTGCAGCCAATACAGAGCCACAACTTCAGTTTAACTCCATGCATCTAAGAATTTCCCCCTAAAAACAGCAACATATGCAAACAACAGGTTAGTTTACAAACAAATGTATTTAAATGCAGTGTCGCATATTGACTGTGACTGTACAGGAACATAGAGCATGATATGTTGTGGTTTATTTTGCACTTTAAAATAACAGTAGCAGCATGAATTTTAAGTCCTAATTCCTTCAGGAGTGCAGAGCAGTCCGTATTCTGTCTGCATTTTCAGTGTGCATCATATACCAACTGCAGCATGCATGAGCCGTTGGAGTGCATTTATTAATTTCAACAGTAAATACGGTAAATCTCAGTGAGAAGATTCACTGTATCATGTATACTCAGGAGACCTTTAATGTTTGCACTTTAAACTTAGAAAAATTCTATACAAATTATACTGTTAAATAATTCAAAGTATAATGTTCTTTTTTTGGGGGGGGGGGGGAGGGGGAACTGAGAGACTTAAATCCAAAAACTGTACATAACGTATTCTACCAGTTTAGAAAGACTTGCTTCCATCGGTTCCTTGAGAAATGTCAGCGTGCATTTCTTTGCTCTAAGTACGAGGTTAATAAAAATAAACAATAAATCAGTGTTTTATTAAGGCATTTGGCTGGATGATATATATCCCTAGATAAATATTGCTGCAATGTTCACCTGTGTTGCATTCTAACACAGAGACACACACACACACACAGAGGCTGGGAGATAAGGAGGGATGGA
>NW_010137558.1:0-896 GCF_000699245.1 Pterocles gutturalis
GAAGGTCCGCGTTGGGTCATCTCCCAGTTATGGGATCACCACCCAGTGGTGGGACCACCCCCCACTGGTGGGGCCACCCCAGACTGGTGGGACCACCTCCCAGTGGTTGAACCCCCCCAATGGTGGGACCATCTCCTACTGGTGGGTCCATCTCCCAGTGGTGGGACCCCCCCCAGTGGTTGGACCCCCCCCACTGGTGGGACCACCCCAAACTGATGGAACCATCTCCTGGTAGTGGAACCATTTCCTGGTGGTGGAACCATCTCCTGGTGGTGGGACCGTCTCCTGGAGGTGGGACCATCTCCTTCCTGGTGGTGGACCCATCTCCTGGTGGTGGTGGAACCATCTCCTGGTGGTGGGACCGTCTCCTGGAGGTGGGACCATCTCCTTCCTGGTGGTGGACCCATCTCCTGGTGGTGGTGGAACCATCTCCTGGTGGTGGGACCGTCTCCTGGAGGTGGGACCATCTCCTTCCTGGTGGTGGACCCATCTCCTGGTGGTGGTGGAACCATCTCCTGGTGGTGGGACCGTCTCCTGGAGGTGGGACCATCTCCTTCCTGGTGGTGGACCCATCTCCTGGTGGTGGTGGAACCATCTCCTGGTGGTGGGACCGTCTCCTGGAGGTGGGACCATCTCCTTCCTGGTGGTGGAACCATCTCCTGGTGGTGGGACCATCTCCTTCCTGGTGGTGGAACCATCTCCCGGTGGTGGGACCATCTTCCAATGGTTGGACCCCCCCCCACACTGGTGGGACCACCCCAGACTGATGGAACCATTTCCTGGTGGTGGGACCATCTCCTTCCTGGTGGTGGAACCATCTCCTGGTGGTGGTGGAACCATCTCCTGGTGGTGGGACCGTCTCCTGGAGGTGGGACCATCTCCTTCCTGGTGGTGGA
>NW_010137559.1:0-651 GCF_000699245.1 Pterocles gutturalis
TGGCCCTGCTTTGCAAAATTTTATTAGCAAATCAGAATATCAAATGTATTGGTTGGTTTTGACAGTCTGTGCTATTTCCAGGCACATAAAAAAATCAGTATTTCTCTTAATAAAAATAGAGGCGCACAGATTTAAAAACATTACCGCTCAAATAACAATAAAAGTAATCTTGCTTTAATAAAAACTAACCTGCTTTTTCCAGACTATCCCTTCCCTTGTCTCCAGGTTCCTTACTGCTCAAAAACAATACACAGAAAATAGATTTTTTTTTTTTGCCCCCACCAAAGTAAAATCTGTAACATCAATTGTTTTATTGAAGTGCACAACATCCCCCGTCCCACCAGCCCGCTCCCTTCTGTTTTTTTTTTTTTTTTCCTTAATAAAAGGACCCACCTCTACATATTGTTCCCTAAAAACCACCTGCGGCAAAGACTGAACCTCACCCCTGCACTGAGGAAGGGGTCCTCCAGTGCTGTAAACAGATTAATCAGAGTGGGACTCCCTGCGCTGAGGCTGCATTTCTGCCCCAATGGCACAGACAGGGCGATAAACACACAGAACACCACGCTGGGAAAACCAGGAAAACTTCCCAGTAAATCACAAACATTGCCCTGCTCCTTATCCCTTGCCCAGGCACATGTCACCAGCTGT
>NW_010137560.1:0-261 GCF_000699245.1 Pterocles gutturalis
GGGTTGTACGAGATCTCAGCTCCTGCTCGATTCACGTCCTGAGCTGCAGAAAAGGGTCTCTCTCTGAGTCCCAGAGCGTGAACTGAAGTGCAGCATCAATACCATTTATTCAAGCACAGTTAAGCGACTCTCACAGGACCTAAAGCGTGTTTCATCTGTTTTCTGGTTTTTTCCCCAGCTATTGACCCCAGTATGGCCCAGTCAGCAGACGCAATGTCCCTGCAGGTGGTATCGGCTGGCGGGGAATCCTCCCTCCTTCCG
>NW_010137560.1:292-3800 GCF_000699245.1 Pterocles gutturalis
CTCGCCCCTGAATTTTGATGGGCACGTTTTCTTTTTTGGGCAGAAAGGATGGCCAAAGAGATCCTGTCCCACTGGTGTTTTCCTCCTTGATATAAATCAGAATGAGCTCAAAATGAAACCTGCCTTCTTCTCTAAAGACTCCTGTTACCTCCCTCCTCTCCGCTACCCTGCTCTTTGCAGGCTCAGAGGCCATGCGGGCTCTGATGAGTGCCAGTATATCATCCACGGTGGGAAAACACCTAACAATGACCTTTCTGATAAGATTTACATTATGAGTCTGGTAAGCAAAAATAGCAAGAAAACCACATTCCAATGCGTTGAGAAAGACCTAGGTGGAGATGTTCCTGAAGCTAGATATGGCCATTCAATTAACGTAGTTCATAGCCGAGGAAAAAGCATAAGTGTTATATTTGGAGGGAGATGCTATACTCCTCTTGCACAAAGAACCACTGAAAAATGGAACAGCGTAGTTGATTGTTTGCCATCTGTGTTTCTCGTGGATTTTGAGTTTGGATGCTGTACATCCTACGTACTTCCAGAGCTTCAAGATGGAATTTCTTTCCATGTTTCAGTTGCCAGAAATGATACCATCTACATTTTGGGAGGCCATTCGCTTCAAAATAACACCAGGTCCCCCAGCTTGTACAAGCTAAAAGTTGATCTCCCACTGGGCAGCCCAGCCGTGACCTGCACAATCTTGCCAGGTGGGATATCTGTGTCAAGCGCTATAGTGACTCAAACCGGTGATACGGAATTTGTCCTTGTTGGAGGCTACCAGTCGGACAACCAGAAACGGTTGGAGTGTAACACCATAGTTCTGGAAGATAATAAGATAGAGATTGTTGAAAAGGCGAGCCCAGACTGGACAGCAGATATTAAACACTGCAGGATGTGGTTTGGCTGTGATATGGGCAAAGGATCTGTATTGCTGGGCATTCCGGGGGCCAACAAACAGTTAATCTCAGAGTCAAACTACTTCTATATTTTGAGATGCAAAGGAGCAGAAGAGGACAAAGAGGAAGAACTGACAGCACAAATTTGCAGCCAGACATCAACTGAAGACCCTGGAGACTCCACTCCGTTTGAAGATTCGGAAGAGTTTTGTTTTAGTGTTGAGGCCAGTAGCTTTGATGCTAATGATACTGACACTTACAATGAAGATGATGAAGAGGATGAATCAGAAACGGGCTACTGGATCACCTGCTGTGCCAGTTGTAACATTGACATTAACACCTGGGTCCCTTTCTATTCAACAGAACTCAACAAGCCTGCAATGATCCTGTGTTCCAGTGGGGCTGGCCACTGGGTCCATGCGCAATGTATGGATCTCTCAGAGAGCATGCTCCTACGTCTCTCAGAAGCAAATGTCAAGTACTTCTGCAACGAGCATGTTGACCTGAATAAAGGGCTACAAACTCCCAAAAAGGTGGTGCACCTGAAAAAGCAACCCTTGAAACCATTGCGCAGAAAGGCAACCATGAAGTTAACAACACCCGTGAAAAAGTCCTTTCTTCGGAGATTGTTTGAATAGATTGACGCTGCTGATTTGTATTCACCTGGGACAAAGTTAAATCACAATCAAAGACAGATAGGCATGGTTGAAGCAGAATGGGTTATTAGAGCTTGAAGAGATCTTTTTATTTAATTGATTTCACTTATCTCAATATTTCAGTTACCTTCCAAAGCTCATTAATTTATCTTATGTGTATTTTTCTAATATCCAGATGGGCAACATCCTAGAGGGCATTGTGCAAACAGATACTGGTAACTTTGTGCTGTATTTTATGCTTTAACTTACTCCCTCAGGGAGTTTAATGGAACTGCTGGTAGTATTAAGACATTATTCCGTGTACTCAGTGGCGTTAGCATCTGTCCATAAAGAACATTATATTACCCATTTTATCTTTTTATCTTAGTGAGTAGTTCTAGAAATATTTGGCCTAATTTATAACTGCATTACTCCAATTTTATGTTGGAGTAATGAAATAAAATTAGACTAATTTCTCCCGTTTTAAACTAAAGTGGTGGCTTAAGTCCCTTGTGTCAGAAGTAATAACATATTCAGACACTGAAGGTCCGTTTTCTTCAGGGACTTCCATTATGGAAAGCTTACATATGGAGCATTTAATTCTGGACTATTAATTTTTGATTTTGGGAGGTACTGAATGGTTGTATGTCGGTTTTGGCTACAGTTGTGGAATATCATCTCATGGTGAAAATCAAATTGTTTTTGTAAACCACTGTACTCAACAATGGGTTTGCGTTGGTCTTTCTAAAACTCTAGTAAGATTATAATAAAGTTTTTAATAAAAAATACTGCATTTTTTTCACCTACTCATGGGGTAAATCAAACCCTGTAAATACCAGAGGCTACAAAGGGACAGCAGGTGTGCTTGGGAGGTCCATCTGAAGTCTGATAAGGCATCTAGCTTCACAGCTGCCCCATGGTGTGAGCTCACATTGACTTCAGAATAAGTTCCTTCTGATGAACAGGACTTTTAATCATTTACTCCAGGTCCTCCGCTACACATTTCTTTCTCTGCTCTCCCAGGGTGACTGTGTAGGATGTGAAAGCTCAAAAGTGCAAGCTGTAGCTCAGAGTGACTCACTGAGCCAGTGGAGCATTGTGAGGGTGGAAACAAATGCAACTGGCTGCTCAAAAGCATGAGGAGAAGATTGGACTCAGATTGAAAAGGACATTGTCAAGGTTGAATAGCCCAAGAGTTTACTAACTTTTTTGTGTGTTATTTTATTGGCTAGTTGTAAAGCCTCATCATTCTTGACTTTATTTTTCATTTTTACTACTGCTCCAAATGTCTTTTCAAAAAATCAATACCATCAGCTCAACATTTGTGAGCCAACAATAGCTCAGTACGGACAGTCCAGCTCTCATGCTGGACCCCTGAATAAAAATGAAAAACAGGAGCATCTGTCAGCCATTTGATCGCTCTGAGCAGACCCTGAGCAGCCACTCCTTTACAAAGCAGCATGTGTCACACAGTATTCCAATCGGCACAGATGTGGATGCACAGTACTCCCCTTGAAACCTTTGCAGCTCAACAGCAGAGGAAAGTAAAGGGCAACCATACAAACTTTCCATTTCTGACCTTTTCATGTGCTGAGGGAGGTTATAGTTTGGGTAGAGTTTTTAAATCATAGAATCACAGAATCCTAGAATGGCCAGGGTTGAAAAGGACCTTAAAGATCATCTAGTTCCAACCCCCCTGCTGTGGGCAGGGTTGCCAGCCCCTAGAGCAGCCTGCCCAGGGCCCCATCCAGCCTGGCCTTGAACCCCTTCAGGGATGGGGCATCCACAGCTTCTCTGGGCAACCTGGGCCACTGCCTCACCACCCTCTGAATTTCCTCCTAATATCCATCCTAAATCTCCCCTCTCTTAGTTTAAAACCATTCCCCCCCATCCTGTCACTATCAACCCCTGTAAAAGTCGCTCCCCCTCCTGTTATAGGCTCCCTTCAAGCACTGGAAGGACGCAATGAGGTCTCCCTGG
>NW_010137561.1:0-3217 GCF_000699245.1 Pterocles gutturalis
TAGGGGGGTTCATTTTGCTTCAACTGTTCTCTGCATTATACACATTCGTAAGAAATGTGGAGCATGGCATATGTGGGACTTCTCAAGAAGAGGCCCTGTTAGCAGGAAAGTGCTTCAGTACGTGTAACTTCATAACCTCTTAACGTACTGGAGCCTTCTCATCCTGAGCATTGCATCACTTCGGGCTGCGTTATATAGGTAAGCAGTAGACAGCAATGATTTTAAAGGATCTTGTAAGGGTATACAACTCTTGCAGTTCAGAAAATATTTGGGAACATACATATTTAGGGTTCCAGGCTGCATAGCTTGGTGCCTTCTGTATCTGAAGAGTAACGAAGGCCACGAGGACAATTAGCAGGAGCAGAGGGCTAATAAATCTCCATGTAATCTGCCAGTAGAGATTGGGTTTTCTTCCAGTCATCCATTTCACGTCTTTACTGAACCTTTTAAGAGGAGACATGTTTATGATGGTGTCAGATCTAAGTGGTAACAATTTCATGTTTTTAATTTTTTTCTATAAGTTTTAAATAAAGAAGGGTATGGAATAGAAAAGATTTATGGATGTGTACCATATGTTTAAGTCTATGATAAGTTATTAAATAATAGCATCAATGAAGTAGTTCTTTATTGATCCTAACCAGGGATGAATGATCAGTTTCCATTGTTAGTTTACATTACCTTAGCACCTAGTCTAACGTTTCTAAACACAAATAGGTGATGAAAATATTGCAGCAGTTCTGTAGAACTATTCAAACATCTAAAAAAGACAAAATTGCCAAGGAAACTAACATAGCTTGTTATTAAGAAGACTGAATTAACTAGCACCAAATGAATCAAATCAGGTTAGGGACAAAATTTTTTACAACCTGAGCCAGCTTCCTCTGCAGTTGGTACTGGCAGTCATTTGAACATGGAGCTGATCTTTTACCTGTACCTCTTACAGTTTTGTACATTGAATGGGCAGTAGATATATGGTTCTGGGTTTGATAGGTACTTGAAAATCTGTATCTCTCAAGTTGGAGAGGGTTTTGGAATCTGAAATAGGACTTGTGATTTGTGTGTGTGTGTGTGTTCAAACACCAGCTTTGTCTTCAATTCTGTTACTCTAACTGAAGATACTAGAAATTCTCTTGAGAACTAGGAAAAAGTGATTTGACTATGCTCATATCCCATAGTAGCAAAGAGGAAAAAGAATATGTATACTAGGACAACAGAGAAAATACATGTGCAGTGGAAGTCAGTCTGTTGTAGCATGTGAAACCAGATTTTGTTGCTACTTCTGCATCATGAAGACTGATGCTAGCTGTATGTGCAGCAAGAGGGATGTGTGAAATTGTTTATGATGATACAGCCTGGGAGTTATCACCATTTAACATGTGAAATGCTCCAAGGGTCTTAACAGTGAATCTAGAAAATTTAATGCAGGAACTTTAGCTGTAACTGAGGAATATTTTTCTTCAGCTTCTTATTTTTAAAATTATAGCCTCTGTTAAGACTTAAGTTGGGGTGGTACTGAAACACCTTGATATGCAACAGCACTGGCTGAATGTAAGTTCATTGTTCATACGATATGCAAACTGATCCACAAGATATCAGGACCTTCGTAATCCAAGTGTCAGCGTAACAATTGGAGATAAGGTTTCTGGCACTTACAATTACAAAGGATGTCAGAAAGTTTTTAAACTAAAGAGTGGATTTAATTAGTGTGTGTAACTGCAGAGATTCTCAGCAGGCAGGTTGAGCCTTTTAATATGGGGGAGCTACTGCATTTTGCTTACTATGAAGTTTGAGGGGGGAAAAAAAGGGTAAACAAAAAATACAAGAGTACACAAAACAAAAGGGCAGTAACAGGAGGATATTTGAAAGACAGTGTAACTCCTCTTGGCCAAAGAACTACAATGGCTGTTGACTTTCTTAAACTTAGGATCCCCCCCTTCCATAAGTCCTATGCAGAGATTATCCCTCCTGTTTTACAAGTACAGGAGAGTTGAAGCAAAGAATGATACCTACATTCACAGAGCTGGTAAGTGCTGCAGAAATAAGTTAATATTGTATACCTGTATGCAACATACATGGATTGAGAGGAAAATGCATTTACCTCTTAAGAAAAAAAATCCATCTGCTTCCAACTTACCTTTTAACTTTATAGACATATGCAACCCCAATCACTTCAAAGAAGGCGATGACTAGAAGAGCCAACGAGCCTGAATAGCTGTCAAAAATGTCAATCCAGTAACTCCCTGAACCCAGTGTAAAACACAGAGCTATGAGGAAGCACATTAGACATATTATACCTGGAGAAGAAAAGGTATCTTTGTTACTGGAGTACTGAACTGAACTTGGTAAGTATATTTTTGTTCTAACTTATTTTTGCTCTTGTTGTAGTGATTTTTATTCTCTCTCCCTCTAGGGAGCTCCAACAAACTGTTTTTTCTTAGGGGAGCTAATGTTACTTCCCAAATTCAGTTTTCCCCTGTGTGTTGGCCAACAGGCACCACTCTGTTGCAGGAGGAATGCATTCGTGTGACTCAGAGCATCCTTCAGTTGTTCCAGTAGGCAGCCTGGGCTGTGCTATGATACTGCCTTATGTTAATTTTTGAGTTGTGTAGTGAGTTTCAAGTGCCCTCATTTCCATACGGTCATAGGCTCAAAGCACAGGCAGACGGCTCCCTGGATTTCTGCTCCCCATTTCCTCAAAGGGCCCAGAGCTACAAATTTATATGTCCCTTATGTCCCAGCGTGTGTGGTTTAGGTTTCACCACACTTCTGTACAGTCAGTTCCCCTTTAGCCAAGATATGGATTTCAGGTAACTGAGAGAAAAAAGTGGGAAGGAGAGACAGTGTTGCTGGATGCAGACATGGGCTGAAAATCAATTTGTATGTCCTTGTGCTGTGTTACTAATTGCTTCTGACTCTGAGATGGACTTTGGTTCAATGCTGTGTAAAATGGGCTTCAGACTTTTTTTTTTTAAAAAGATCAGAATTGGAAAATCAATTTCAAAATAATATGGTTACCTCATCAAGTTGTAAATAAATCATAGAATAATAGAATCATAGAATGGCCTGGGTTGAAAAAGACCATAGTGATCATCTAGTTTCAACCCCCCCGCCATATGCAGGGCTGCCAGCCACTAGACCAGGTTGCTCAGAGCCTCATCCAGCCTGGCCTTGAACACCTCCAGGGATGGGGCATCCACAGCTTCCCTGGGCAACCTGT
>NW_010137561.1:3533-44022 GCF_000699245.1 Pterocles gutturalis
TGGGTGTGGAGGGCGGGGTGGGGGGTGGCCATACGACCGCCCCGTGCCATGCACGGCAGAAGGCCTTTTTAATAAATTTGTTTCTAAATAAAAAGTTGTAAAATTAGAAGGATATTATATAGATGCCACAGGAAGACTCTAAAAAAGGCATGACAGCAGTATTCCCCGTAAGAATTTAAAAGGGCACATGCAGATGTGTTACTCCATTACTTCAAACTGCCAGAAGTTTTTATAGACCAAATTTTCTAGACCAGCTTCACAGTCTGATCTCTCAGATTCTCACCAAGTCTGGTTCTTGAGGAGCAGGTTGGGTTCAGTGACTGTCTCTAATTGAAAACATTCCAGTTTTGGTGCAAGAACAGAATCACTCGCATTCATTCCTCATTTTCCAAGTGGTAATTTTCTGCTCTGGCATGTTCACAGTAAATGTGAAATAATCTGTATCAGCATAAACCTGAACGGAACAGGAGTGAGTGACCTATCTTATGGTTGTGCCAAGGTGGTAAGTTTGTGTGCAGGTGGTTATGGTAGACCAGCTGATGTCACCGGTTGCCTTAAAGTGACTTGTTTAGGTGCTGAAGGCTTAAGTGAAGACAAGGCTCCTCCTGATGTCTGCAACAGCTCAGAGTGAACTTGACTCCAGGAATAACAATTTAACAAGCTTCCTCAGACCGAAACACCTCTTGCAAGCTAAGAGAAAAAACTGGCAAGGGCAATGTAATACTGCCATAACTGCTACATCATCTATGTGCTTATCTTCTGCAAATATAATCCACTGCCCTTACTAACACTATGATAGCTAAATTAATATTACAAATTCTTAATCCCTGTGTGGTCTTTATTAAGCAGTTGGTAGTTTGAGCATCTATAAAGAAGCCACCTCCTTTGAACAAAGCAAAGGAAATACTTTACCAGATAATAGTTCTTTGGGTATTGATTTAGATATAATTCGAAGCTCTAGAAGAGGAGTGAAGACTCCCTCAATCATCCCAAACATAGAAGAAAGGCCCAAACTGAACAACATTATGAAAAACAGGATGGCCCAGGCCTGGGAGCCTGGCATTAGAATGATGGATTGAGTGAAAATGATGAAAGCCAAGCCAGTTCCCGATACACTCTGCAGAATACACAAACAGATAAAAATATGCATTATAATGGCATAAGTGTAGTTTCTTATGCATACAGAATTATAACACACTTCTGTCCCTCCCTGGAATCAGGGTGCTGGTCAGGCTGTGGGGCTGTGTGGCAGCCAGCAGTTGAGAAAATGGGCAGCCGAGAGTGTTTGCGGGGATTTTAATTTTACGGGGTCTATCAGAGATGTGTAATCAATCGTAGAGCATAATTTTAGCTTGCACAGAGAGATGGCTCCAGAGTAAAGCAGATCTGAGAGTTGTAACTGAAATAGCAATTGGTTTGCTAATACCATCTTAAATATGTTTTTTAAAAAAATCTATTATGTAATAGCTGCTGGAAAGAAAAATATGTAAATAAGGATATGATTGCTACTCTTGCAGCAGTAGAGTTGATCAACTGTTGATCACAAAAACCCCCATAATTACCAGGGCAGAAAAGGCTAATAGGGAAAAACCCAATTTCAGCCACATTTCTTGGAATTCAGTCAAATTCAGTCATTGAATTAGAGTTAATGTTGCTCTAATTGGGAAGTAAAATATGTCAAACTGGAAATCAGAAATGGGTGCCATGAGAGGAAGCCAGAAAAAAAACTGACTGGTGTCAGGGCTGGAATGTTGTCCTTGGACTTCTCCATGGTGTGAGTGAAATAGCCTATTTCACCATCAGTGTGTGTTAAGGCTATTGTGCAGTAGCACACTCTGCCTCTAGCAAATGTGTCCACCCTTTTGTCTTAAGATTTTATTTTTTTTTCTCAAGCTCCTTTCTTTCTTCTGTTCTCCAACCATGGCCCTATTCTTTTCTCATTAGGTGTCACGGACTTCTAACAAGGACTACAAATGAGTGTGTAGTAAATGAGAGTTACAGGACCGGATGGGATCACTGGAGCAAGTGGAATGAGGTTGGAGAAGCAAACAGAGAAGAAACATTGTGTTTAGTGGTAGGGGAAGTGTTTTAGGAGGGTTGGAAAGGCAGAGGATCATGATGTATTTTGGCAGGGGAAGGAGAGTTGTAGGAAAAAAAAATATTGGTGAGATCCTGTGCAGAGAGGAGGAAAAAATAAAAGGGAGAAGACAAGATGGAACAGAAAGATGGGGAAAGGAAGATAAAAGAGAAAACAGTGATAAGATACCTTCCTGGTGGTCATATACATGATTGAAGGCAAACAGTGAACATTTTTTTGATACTTTCCTAAATATGGATTTAGGAAACTGCCATTCAGCATCCTTTTTCTATAATATTTCAGCTAGATGTGTTTCCTCTGTTGTGCTTGTTCCTGTAAACCAAATTAGGACTGAATCTAGTGTCCATGATAGGCTCTGGGTAGGAGCACCTTTGAAGATCAGTTTTGTGATAATAATGTGTGATTTTGCATGCTGTACCAGACAGCTTTGTGTTCAGGCTGTCCTACAGCAGTGTTATTTCAGATTGTGAAAAATTGTTTTGTTTCATGATTATGTAACATATATTCATTACAAGTAAAGTACAAGTACTTATAAGAAAAAGGGACATACCAGTCCTTCTACATATCTTGTTTAAGGGTTACTTTGTTGAAAGTAATTGTGGTACCTGATCAAGAAATTCTTGAAGGTCACAGCTTTTCAGTTTGAGTCCAGCAATTTTTTCTGGATATGATGAATTTAGGAAACTAATCCAGGCTGTATAGTTCTGTCGCAGAATGATTTCTTCTGGAAGATCAAATTCATTGATGATACTGATAATATTCCTGCCAGAGAAGCCAACACATCATTAGTTTAAATGTTTGCAGATGATGCAGCTGAAACTGCTATGCCATGTATTCAGATGTTAATAGAAAGTTGTGTTTAATTTCTGTGCTGTTATTTACAATATAAAGGAAAATATTAAATGAGGACTTATCTATAAAATAGTTAGGAGAAAATATTCAGACTATTTAATGTCTTCTCTTTCAGATACAAAGTATCTGAGTACTTTATGCAAATGCAGTCTCTGAAACATTTCTATTTTTTATTTTATCAGCTCTCCAGACCACTTCCACCATTTGCGTGTAACAACTTTGTGAATCTGGTGGAGTAGGAAAAGGTGTAGATGTTTTAACTACTTCTCATGCTAGTCTGAGATTGAGATGTGATCCTTGATGCACTACTTTCAATGGATTGTTTTATAATTTGTCTTGCTTCTCACAAGCACTACCCCTGATCATTCTTGTCTCAGTGCCGTAATACTGTCTATTTTTATATTAGACTTCTCCATACAGATGCTTTTCCTTTTTAGTGAAAATAAGTTCTCTAAATGCATGTTTTTCAAGTAGCACATTATCTATTTAGGCATTGACACCACAGTATAACACTGGAAATACAAGTTGCTCACCTGTCCAAGCAGTCCCAGTAGCCTGTGGTTGCTTTAAACCCCAAAACAGAAAAGACCGGGATGGAAGCGTAGAGAGATGTCACACTGTTCACAACTGCTACTGTCACAGCATCCTTTTCACAGTCATTTCTAGAATAGCATTCAAAAAAGTGAAGTGACTAAAAGAAGGCAATATTTTATCTGTGGTTCTCTCAGGTATTTCTGCAAAAAATTTAATTTTTTAGATTTTTTTTTTTTTTGCCTTCCTGTTACAAAATCTATTTGGCCTTTTAGAAAGACAGCAGCTGTTAATATCCTTTAGAAGAATTAAGATCCTTTATAAATCTCCTAAGGAAAGGGTTTTGAAAATTTTAGAGAATTGCACAAAATGCAAGAATTTAGCCAATTTGTAAAGGTTGTAGTTCTACTTACTTTGGTGGGTTGTAGCTTGAGAATGCAATAAGCCCTCCAAAAGCCAAAGAGAGAGAGAAGAAAATCTGGGTAGCTGCATCAAGCCATACACGGGGATTTTTCAAAGTGTTCAGCTGAAATAATTGGAATAAATGCATATATTAGGCTTAAATTTAAATTTCTTTTTCTCTCCTAGTTCTCATAGCCCATCTTTCCCTTCTGAAATTGTGAGTTTTGTTGCCATCTAAATACACTGAAAATGGAAATTAGTACAAAACATGTTAGTAAAGCAGGTGTTTCTGAAGACATAATTTGGTCTATTTAAATGTTTGTAGTAATTATAGAATCTGTTTCATTGTACCCCTCTTCTGTCTGATGACAAAAATGTGTTTCTAATTTAGGCACACAATAGAGACAGTACAATTACATTTTGTCTCTATTTCTTTTTGTTAATCTACATACTGGGTAACTTACAATTTAAGAATATTGTCTTCCTAAAACTGTATAAGCAAATACTAAAACTTCATTGGTTAAAGACAAAAAGTGATTCCATAGGTTTCCAAATTTGCTTAAAAAGCCCAAGCAGATGAGAAGAGGACATTCATTTAAAAACTATCTTAGATTCAAAGTACTGTGAAAGCAGTAATAAAAGATAAAAGGGCAACATAGGAAAAATAAGGAAAAATGATAAATTGACACAGTGAAATTTGAATTTTGATGTACAGGTGACCTGATAGAAGAAGCTGAATTAAAAAGTCATTGATTGTTGGATTACAGAAAATAATATGGGATTTTAAATAGCAGCACTAAGAAGGAATCATGCAATTAAAATCAGTCTAAAAGAAAAAGATAAAATATAAGTAATGTGCAAAATGTAAATGTGCTCAATAAATGTTAGTTTTCTGCAGAAAGTAAGAAGTGGCATATTATATTCACACCAGACCAGGTGAATTTCTGGTCCGTTATCAAGTAGGGGGAATAGAAACCAGTATTAGTTAAGAAGGAGTGTTTTAAAAACCAGCTGGCCCAAAAGTAATAACCAGAGCTGTAGAGTATTTCACTTAGGTTTACATCAGGCTGAGTCAAATCTGCATCCCAGTCACACAGGTGAATTGTGTGTTTTCTGTGGTGTGTCTGTGTGCTGTGCTATTGATCCTGGTACCCGACTAGAAACATTTGTAGGAATGATCCTGCTGGGAGCATTTGTAGGAGTGAGAGGTAAGTATGCTAAAAGACCCTTAATAGCATTTTGGGTTTCTCTGAAGCTGGCCTGAGCTTGAAGAGCAAGAATAATGGGTTCACCTCAGTGTATATGGATGCAGTGAGTGTCATTGCTGCAGATGCTTTCTCCGCAATTATGCCAGTGCTTTGGCCACTCAGAACGGCTGTCATGTTTTGTACAACATAGTACAGCAGGCAGATATGTGTGAGCATTACTGGCTGAAATGTAATGGTCATTCAGCATTCACATTGCTACATAGCCTTCACAGCTTGATTAAGTGCTGACAAGTCAGTACTGATAGATGACGGTTTTAGTTTGGCGCTAGATTCAATGTATTTATTGACTCCAAAAGGTACTAATCAGCCCCCAGACTTGAAGAAATAGTGGACAGGCAAGCATGCCGTGGCAATGTCAGTATCTGGTCTTAAGCAAATCATTATGAATGTAAATGTTATTTTATGTTTTCAGTAATACGACATACAGATGTCATAAGTGTGTCTTCAGGAGAAAAAATGTGCTGAAGCTAGAAACATGCGGATGAGGATATACAACCAGAATGTTAGTGAATGAATACGGGAATAATGAGGAAAGGAAGCATAATTGCTTCCCTCTGGGTGGTGAGATGTTTGGATATTTCAACACATGACACACAGACAGAAACTTTCTGAAAACAGAATTTTAAAAATACTGGAATCCCTGTGATGGGTGATTGTGGTGTGAAAACAGCTATTGCTTTTCTCATAAGCAAGTGGCTGACAAGTAATACTGCACTTAAAGACAGCAGTTTGTTGAGGTAATGCTTTTGTTCTCCTCAATACCAGAAACAATACGGACAGACCAGGTACCTTGAAAGGAGTTTTAAGTGTCCATTCACAGTAATTTATCAGGTGTAAAACTAAACTGCAAAATAGAGGAAAAAAAATTACAAATCGCCTCTGTGATAGAGGATCTGGTGCCTGTGCTGCCTTTTTCTTTCTCTTGGCTATTCTCACTGCTCCTTAAATAGCTGCAGAGCTCTGGGTTGCAGGCATCAGTAGCCCAACCAAGTTCCTGGAATCGTTCATTGACAGAGAACCCCCAAATATTTACAGTTTCTGAAGCTCTTTTAGATGTGAAAGAGACGGGAGAAGGAGGCATTTGTGCTCTTGAGATGACACAGATGTCCATAGAAGCTGAACCATGTAGAGACTATTGCGATGCTTGATGGCATCTCTTCTCTGCTGCCTATGATTTTTTTTTTCCAAGAACCTTTCCAAAAGTTTCTATTCCAGCTTCCATGTTGCTTCATCTTTGTACAACATCTGCTTTCCCCTCAAGTGCAACTCAACTTCAGTATCTTTTTTGTTTTCTTGACAGCTTCGCTTCCCAGATAGCCAGGGATTTAGAAAGGGTGAGTAAATCGTCAGGCTTCTCCATGTCTGAAAGTCAATGAAAAGAGGTATTCATTATTTGTTCTAGAATTTAAGATGTGAAAGTGTGTCAGATAGCAAAAAGCCAACTATGTATTTCTGCATGAAAATGAAACCACAGACTACCATATTTAAAATCCATGTGCATGCAGTTATTATTTGTGGTGTTTGTTAATGAGAACTAAAATAGAAACTTGGAAAGTGAATAAACTTAAACAATAGTGGTTTGGGAAAAAAAATTAAATTCAATTGGGTGATTATGATGTTAAAACTGGCTAAGATGTGACTTTAGCACTAGGTATTACTTCCTTTCACGGATTTTCAAAAACAATTATGAGGTGTAACAGTTACCAGAAAATGGATGTGGCAGCTATTACAGAGAAACTACAATTTCTGCTGCACTGCAAAGTTGGAAAAAGTTGGAAAAGATTGCCTCCAATGAGTGGAGAATGTCAAGAAGATTGATTTTTTTTTTTATTTTTTATTTTTTAAAGCAAGCTGAAACAGGCAGTAGGTGAGCTAATTCTTACTTTATTTTGGTAAAACTTTACAAGCTTCCTGCAAAAAGACAGGAAAAGAAAAAGAAAACAACATACACTTAAGGAATAGGCTTTACTGTTTTGTAACCTAATGTCATCTGGGTGGGCCAGGTAAATCTTTACCAAAAAATCCCCACAAACCAACAGCTCCCCTGTACAACTCATTTTGGGACATCCTCTGTGGAGAAGTGTAACAAGAAAAATGCATGTATTTACTAACGGCAGTGGTGGGAATAGTTCCTCTTTAAACAGGCTAACAGAAAAGGCAATCCTGGTACTGCAGCTGTGGGCTAAGGAGAAGAGAGAAAGGAAGCATTGCAGTTGTATGCTTACTGTCTTTTTGAAGTCCTTGAAATGCCAAAATCCTCCATAGCAGCTGGTTAGTTAACAAAGTTAGTTTAACAAAGCCATCTCTCTGTCTTGCACTCTGACTTTCTATGCAATAGAACACCCACAGCAGATATCACTTACCAGGCTGTTGCATCAGCTTCTCCATGTTTGTAGGTCAGAACATAGTTTCATCACCAAAACCATCTTCAGATGACTCTTCAAGGATGTCCCCAGGATCAGGTTCCTCAAACCAGCTAAATCATTAACTGTGGGTTGATTGCAGCCGGATTTTCATTCTGACTCTGGCACCAGTCTACAAAACCATCCGGCTCTTCTTTTACGATGATCCACTCCCCCTCAGCACTGCAATACCTCCAGGCTTTATGAACACACACAAATCTATTTTTTTTCATTAAGTTCACTGTGCAATGATCGTAAGTCCTGGAGATGCCTGAGCCTTTCCAGAGAAACCCGACAGCTGGGCTGAGACCAATTGACAATAGGCCAAGCCCTGTTCTGTTTGTGTGGTCTAATCGGCTTTCTTCATTAAGACATTGCACCAAGCATTTATTGTCCTGTCTGGGCCCTACAAAAATGCAGGTGCATATCCTGATCTCCTATAAAGACCACAGTTGTCCTTTTTGACCTCTGACAGTGTTCAGATGGGGGCCCATGCCACTGGGCTTGCAGGGGGAGGGGTAAAAGAGGTGTATCATCTGAGCTTTCTCTTGCTGTTGTCCCTTTCCAGGCTGGCATTTAATTTATCTCCAGGCTTCTTGGCGTATGTTTTCCTTAATGCCCGTTCCTGTTGCAGGAAGGGAAAGGGAAATGCCCAGCGCAGCTGTGGCGGGAAGCACTGCTGTGGCTGCGGAGGCAGAGGATGCTCTGAGACCATCTGTCAGTGGGTGCTGCTTTTCCTTCTCTACACTCACTGCTTTATGGAGCTTTTTAGCACAAAGACAAAGCTGCCAGGAGCCTGTGGTTGATAGCAACCACCTGGTAGGACAATTTGACTTTGCATTTGGGAAGGCAGGTAAGGACGGTGTAAAGAGGTCCATTTGAAATGGCCAGCATATGGAGGGATCTGGGACTCCTGTCCCTTTGAGAAGATAAGAAAAAATGGGAGAGGGGTATTCTCCAGCAGTTCTGTCTTTTAGGGATAGCTACAGGGGGGAAAGCTTCAGCTACAGAGAAAGAGGAGTAGGAGAAAATTACTTTCAACCTTTAAAAAAAAAAATCACTTTGCAGTGTAATTCCTCAGTCATTTTCCTTGTGAATTCTTAAAATATTAAAGTTGTGTAAATTCTGTAGCGTTGCCTGGGAAATCTCATCTTTATCATGTGTAAAAGAGAGATTATTCTGTTCATGAAGCGTGTCAGTTTCACTTACACCTTCAAGACCAAGGCACCTAAAACATACACTCAATTTTCCAATATTTTCTGCTGTGATTATTACTGAGCTGTTAAATACTTTGCTGCTTTTTGTTAAAGTATATTAAAATACTAAATCACTTAATTTCAGAAAAAAGAGCTTGGCTGAGCTCTTGGATAGGTAGCTAGATCACAAGTTGCTGGAAAATTACTATACGGTATAAGATCTGAGAGGGAGAATAAAGAGAAGCAGTATTTCTGACTATAGCAGCAATACTTACATTAGGGGTGAAGAGGTAAGCCAGACCGTCAGTGGCTCCTGGTAGAGTGAGACCATGAATAAGGAATATAGTTAGGACCAGGTAAGGAAATATTGCTGTTACATAAATTGCCTAAAGTAAGAAAATAAAAGACAGTTAGTGACAATAATATCAATAAATCCAATTTAAGCTATTACAGCATACAATCTTAATATTAGGTAAGATGGCTACAGATGAACATTGCCATCTTTAAAAGAAGCAGAATGCGCTTTTGCAGAACATACTTGTGACAAAATTGCTCTTAAAACTGTGTGAGGAGAGACTGGTAGGGCAGAAGCATTTGCAGTGAAAAAGGAGAGAAGTGTCATTTTGGGCCACCTGTATTGCTGTTGTCACATTGTTGGACAAGGAGCACACTGAAATGGTGCTAGTGTGGCAAATGGGGAAGGCTTTCCTTGGTGGTGAAATTCAGTATCTAGAGAGCAAGATCCAAAGTGTGGAATAACGCACTTCTCTATCCTTCCCGTACCTTTCCTGTGGTTTCAATTCCTCGGATGGTGCAGAGATAGACAATTGCCCAGCAAGCTGCTAAGCACAAAATGAGCCACCACTGTAACGTGCCACTCTCAGTGACATCGGGTGTTATGTTCAAAGTTTTCCTGTACCAAAAATAATTTACTGCAGTACTTTCATAACATTCTTCATTGAGCCCTGGAAAAAAATGTGGCAAGCATAAGAATAAATTTTAAAATTGGTAATACTTTTCCCACTTAGTGTATGGTTAGAAAGCAATACTTTATACTAATAGAGAGTGGCAGGACAGTCTCTTGTGGGCTGACAAATTAAATACAGAGATGGACTGAACTGGCCTTTCAGCACTGTCTGTAACTTGCAGCAAGACAAACTCTGTCTTGACAGGCTTAGGCTGAGAGACTTACACGAGACCTTCACCAGAACATCAGTAGCATTTCTACAGGTGATAACTTTCCAAGTAGAAAAGGTGGCATACTCAGTACAAGGTGAAATCTAAACTGTAATTGCAGTGGAGACTGCAGCAGGCACTGCCCAGCCAGGCTCTGCGCCTGGAGAAGAGGGAACCAGGAACACGACATACACCACGACCCATCCTGACCCCTCTGCCTATGTGCAACCTACATGCCTGAAGAGGACGTTGACAGAGGTTCTTCAGGAAACCCACTGACCTGCTGTCTTTAGCTGGAAAGCTGAGTTCCCTGGGTGCTGCAGGTCCTGCCTGTGCTCCTAGCCCGAATCAGGTGTGTCCTAGGAGCACGAGGCAGCCCTGAGCATTTCCAGGAGCTGGGGTGACATGGCGTGGAGCCAACAGAGGCACCCCTGGTAGCAATCCCTGTAACCACGAGGTCCAGCACACACCCAGGCTGGGGGAGCTCTTTCTCCTTTTCCTGCCTGGTGAGACCTGAATGCATCCCTTCCTCTGCCTAGGAGAGCACACTAATTTTCTTGCAGCGTTGCCTGCTGAAGCTCCTGTTTTGCACACGATCTCATTCAAGTTTAGCATAACTTTTTTTTCTCCTCCTTCCCTGACTTCAAGCCCCGTCAGCTTTGGCTATTGGCTCCTGCTTGGATAACCTAACGCACCGAGCAGAGTAGCTCACGCAGGGCAGTACGGCTGGTAGCCCTGGCTGGAGAAAGGACAGATCCTTCCACTTGCAAGGGGAAGGATGAGTCAGTCATCCTGTCATCACCCTACAAAGGGAAAGGGCATGTCTGCAGGCAGCAGAATGATAAAATGCTGCGTTTCAGCAACATCCTGATGCTGCATTTACTTGTAGTATGTCTGAGGTGGCTGAATGAGGTAAGTGGCTACAGAAGACCTCCCTTATTCTCCTGTTTAAACTCCAGAGCTGGGCATAATGGTATATTTTAAGAAGATGATCCTGAGGGTACAAGAAACAGCTCCTTCCTCCATTTTGAATTTTTTCCTGTTGTATGAAATGCCAGCCTGTTCAATCAAGCTCTCAAACTACCCCATTTCTCCCTTTTCTTATGACCTTTCACTCGCTTCTGAAATAGCCACCATTCACAATAAAACTCTGAAAACAAATGAATCAACAACATGGCAATTAGGCCACTAAGCAGAGCTCAGGGATCCTCCAAGTTCCTTGCCCCGTGGCCACAGCGGTGAAGCACACTGCAGTGCTCCCAGGCAGCTGACTCCCTGATCTTGATGGTGAATTGAATTTGGTTTGCTTTTTGACCTTTTTTTTTAGGGACCCTCTTGTTATGCACGAGATGTTTATTCAACTATTTTCAACTAGAGGGAAGAAGCAAAGTATATCGCTCTTCCATCCTTGCTGTGCAGCCCTCCAGCCTCAGGAAGAGAGCAGCTGTGGGTCCTTCTGCTGTGGTTTGGGAGAAAGGACTGACTGAGGAGCCCAGCTCTGGGAGAGGTTTGTGGAGCGCTGCCCCTGCAGCAGGTGAGGACCCCCTGCCACCTCACCCTGGGTTGCAGAGCTATCAGCCCTAGCTGGGTTAAAGAGAACAGGAAGATCTTTTAAAGGAACAAAATAAACCCTGACAGAAGATATCGTAAAATTGTTATTTCTAATGTAAAAAAGGTAATATTGATAAATCAACATTTTGCTCTTACTCTTCTGTAAAATAGAGACATAACAGGACTGCCAAGTAGTAAAAATGGACTGGAAAATGCAGATTACATTAGAAATTATATACAAATGGTAAATTTGGAGGAGATTCCTGGTTTCTAAGTCTTGAAATATTACAGAAATTCTAGCAAACAAAGAGTTAGGTCATCTACCTCTGAAAAGTAAGAAAAGAGATCTGAATAAGTACTTGCAGAATCTTGACCTCAACTCTGGGCTAAATTCTGGGAAGAGATGGCCTACATGGTAAAAGGCTGATGGACAGGAGTAATCATGATTGTGGTCATTGTGGCTTTATGAAACTTTTCAAACAAAACTTGCTGTGGAGAGATTGCAAGGTGGAGAATAAAATAACTTACAGGTACGTGATATACTGATTTAGCCACGTGACTTTCCAGTTACACATTTACACTTGAAATTGTGATTGCCACTGGGATGTCATTACAGCTGAAGCTGGTGATCCTCTTTCAGTATATGAGGACACTTGTGTACTCAGACTTGCTGGTGTCCTTTCCTCAGGTCTGAATTAAAAGAATCGGATGTGCACCCGAACATACACTGACCAGTGCAGTCCCATTTACCTCTGAATATGCAGTCTCTGGCTGTTCAGTGAAAGTCTGTGGGTTGCAGCAGTGTGTATGTGTAACGAGATATGTAGTGAAAAGCTTTGCAGCTCTTGTCCCTGTAGTCCCGGCTTAAGTACATGAGCCTGAAATAATGCCATTTTAGTCTACGTTCAGCTAAGCCTGGTGGATGGGAACAGCTGCTACTGGACTCAGGAAGCAGTGAGAGAGCATTGCAATCATGATGAAGAAGTGCAGGGTCTTCCCATCGTGCCACTGGCATTGAAAAATCTGTCCTTAAAGGATTTCTTCAATGTTTTCTAAAAGATGCTTGGGGTTGGGGTTTGTAAAGAGTTGGGGTTGTTCAGCCTGGAGAAGAGAAGGCTCTGGGGGACGTTATAGCAGCCTTCCAGTACCTGAAGGGGGCCTACAGGAGAGAAGGGGAGGGACTTTTTACAAGGGCATGTAGCGACAGGACGGGGGGTAAGGGATCTAAATTGGAAGAGGGCAGATTTAGACTAGATCTTAGGAGGAAATTCTTTACTGTGAGGGTGGTGAGACACTGGAACAGGTTGCCCAGGGAAGCTGTGGATGCCCCATCCCTGGAGGTGTTCAAGGCCAGGCTGGATGAGGCTTTGAGCAACCTGGGCTAGTGGAGGGTGTCCCTGCCCATAGCAGGCAGGTTGGAACAAGATGATCTCTAAAGTCCTTTTCAACCCATTCTATGATTAACTAAGAATGCAATTTTTTGTATATCAAACTAGTTGATTCAAAATTTGATCTCCAAAGTAGGTTTGGAAAACATTTGTTTAGCTCACTAGTTGGGACATCTGTATCCTGAGAAATTAAAAAATTCTGTTTCTTAAAGCCCAAATTATTTTCTCCACTTCTGTAACAACAATGGGGGATGTCTGATTGTCTTCCTACTCTAGAATACTCCTTAGAAATAACTAAGATCTCCAAAAGAAAGTTGACTTCTGCTATGTTTTCTTTTTTCTTAGCCTCTTACTCAGATTATGTTTCTTACTCTGCCCTGGAACTTCTTGTCTCTCATGCTCTGAACAAAAAAGAAAGTGGAAAAATAATTTTAAAGAACTGAGAGCAGTCTTCCTTATCCTGCTTAGGTACACTGTCTGTCTTTAGTGTTACGAAAGATTTTTTAATTGTTAGTAGGAATTTGGTCTGAGCCTCAAAGATTCCCTCTTTCTCTGCTACCTCAAAAGTGTTTTGCTTATTTAGTTGCTCCTCCTTTTTTTTAAATGCTGTTATTTTGTTTTCAGTTTTGAAATTAAGCAAAAGGGGTCACAGACTTTCTGGCTTTTGTTGGTCCTGTGAGGATGATGAATTTGAGCAAGCTATCATTACTCTCGTAGCTTTTTGACAGGAAAACAAAACCAGGTCTTGTGCACAACTCAGGGCAATCAAGTGTGGCTTCTCATCTCAAGGGTTTCTTGGTTATCTGCTCTAGGAAGCTGTCTTGTTGGGTGTGTAAAAGTAGCCTCAGCAACCTTCAGGCTGAAATTAAAGTTCTACAGTAGGGCTGCGTTTTCTGCTTTGAAAACTCAGCTGATCTTTCTCATCACATCATGGAAAATAAGCTGAAAAATTTCTTTAAGAGCTCGTTATGAGTCATAAACAATGCGTCACCACCTAATGAAAACCTGAAAGTCTAATTTAAAGCAGTTACTGAAAGATGTAGTCATAAATTTGGTTCTTAATTATGCTAACAGTCTCACATGTCTCGATACAGTTTCTGATAACAGATGTGTGCCTTGATAAAGGATTATTTCCCCATAGTCAGAAAGCAGAGGATACTCTTTCAGATTTATATCATTGCACAAGCATAAAAAATAAACAAAAGTTCCCTTTTCCCCCGCTAGCCCCCAGACTCTGATGTTTGTGATCTTCCTTTTGTGAGCAGTGACACTTGAAGTGGTAGTTACCTGTTCTGTTTTCATTTAGTGGACAAACACTCCAAGGAAGAGGTTCCTGGAATGAGTTTATGAAATACCACATCACCCAGGTTAAAATCGTGTTGTAGTATAAGCTTATCAGAAGCGACACCATCCACGAACCAATCCCTGCAGAAAGCACAAGATCTCAACTTAGAAAAGCTTTGGAAAAAATTGTCAATCACAGCACTTGCTCTTAGAAGCTCACATTTCCTAATTTTTCAAGATTTTCTGTTTCCCCCAAGAGATTTTCACATGAAAGATGGGCATTCGTGTCCTCAGCAGGCAAACACTGGTGCACAGTCTCCCAGCTACCCTGCCCTGCTCCGAGGAGGCTGACGCTTACTACTCACTTAGAACACTGGGGTTGAAATCTTTGCTCTAGAATGTAATACACTGTTTTCTACAAAACAGGACAGCTTTAATAGCAGAGACCAAAAGAGACTGAAGTTTAACAGCATGCTATATCTGCATGAGGGCACTCTTTTGTCCCAAATCATGCACATATGCCCTAAACTGATAACTGTTTTGTTCCTACAATAAGGAAAGAATAGCAACACCACGGATTCTGCTTGCTTGCATTTTTGCAAAGGGAGGAGGGACATGCCTAATTGTAGGAGATGGGTTTAGCAGGAACCACCACCCTGCTGCCTGGTGTTTCTTCCTTATTGCCCTCACCCTTAGATAATTCTTCTTACCCACCCCTTTTCCTCCCACACACCCTGACAGGCACCACTGTCGCTGCCAATCCCATTTTCAGGCACCTGCTTAAAGCAGGGGGGATGATCCAGCAGTGCTGGCGGGAGCCTCCCAGGGTTTCTCCTTGTCCTGGCAGGCAGGAGGTTGCTGTCTCAAAACCAACAGACCCAATGGTTCAGCTCTCTTAACAGTGGCTGCTCCCATTCACTTTTTGTAGCCTAATAATGTGTGCAGGACACAAGGTATGTTTTTTCAGTGTATATTAAATTAAATAATTTTTTTTAAAATTGCCAGTACAGCACTGCATGCCAGTCTGATGCATGCTGCCCTATGGATTGTCCCTTGTTCCCAGCCACGTTAATAATCTCCCTTCAGCAGCCCCACTGTGCCCTCCTCTCCCTTAGAGGAATTTTCCCAGGTCTTTTAGGCTATTTAGGAGGTTCCAGGCTCCTGTTCCTGATTTCCTGTCTTTCTTCCCCCTCCTCGCCCCGGGGCTGTGAAGGAGGAGCACCAAGGGGAGGCAACTCTTGCGTAAGCTCCAAGGTATGGTAAGAACGGAGCAGTGTTCACTAGCAGAGCTCATGTTCGTTATGCTTCTCCCAGCAAACTTATGAAGTTTGTATTTAAGGCTCCTGTGTGCCTGGAATAACACCTGGAGGGAGTGATATGGAATCATAGAATGGTTTGGGTTGGAAGGGGCCTTTAACAGTCATCTAGTTCCCTGAGACACATACCAATTCCTCCAAGGTAAGGAGAGATGGTGTTCCAGGCACCGATGCTGCCTTTCCTCAGGCACTGTCCTAGGGCCAGTTCGAGATGCAACAGTGGGATTCCTTCGAAGAGAAGAGCGATGAAGTATGGGATAAAACCTAAAAATATAATAAAGTGCAATTGAGACTTGATTATCTGCATCTCACTGAAATTACTGTTTGATAATTTGTCTGTTTTACAACCCTAACAAAGTCCTTGTAGGATGTATTGAGAGAGGGAGCATCCTTGGGGATACCTGCCAAGTAACATCTGTTACTGGTAGTTTTGCTGGTGAAGATGTAGGAGAAAGGACTGGGATGCTTCATGCTGCAGGATGCTTCCACTCAGGTGCTGCTACAGCCCATTATAAATAGCCTCACTATTTCCTTAATTTCCCTTTCTTTTAAACATCTTCTTTTCTCCTCCTGCTCATAAAGCACAAGGGTTTGGCTCTCCTCTATACCCTCTCTTTTCCCTTCTGTGCATCACCTCGTTTCCCTCCCTAAAGTTCTCAGGTGTGTGCTCCTCTGTCCTGCCTGGCAAAGCAGGATTTTGCACTGGAGACCCCAAGAGAGCAGGTTACTTTATTGCATGAAGTTCTGCTCAAAGCACAGAGCCTCTGGCTAATGAAAAACTGAAAGCAAGACTGAAGTTGTCAGTGAAACACAGGAGCAATGAAAACTGATTTCCTCCTGGTTTGTATCCTCTACGTCTTCCCTCTTTTCTCATAGCGGCTCCCTTGGGCCAGAGGCAGCGCGTCCCGTTGGCTGCCTGCAGGCCAGAATCCATCCTTCTGGCAGCCTGGCTGGTTCCTGCAAAATGGTGTGTAACGCTTCATCTCCCCCACCTCCCCTCAGAAGGGACGCTGGTTTGGGTCTCCCTCCTTTCTACAGATACTGATTTTCATGAGGCCAGGAGAAGTTTCATCAGTATATTTAAAGCACCTGCCCAAATGTCCGATGAAATTAAGATAGTCTAATAGATTGAAGTTTATTGGCATGGCCAACCACCACTGTAACCACAAAGCCTCTTTTCTTTGGGGAAACAAAGACAGAAGTCCTGCCTCAGGCCCCTCCCATTCCTTCTACCGACTCACACTGACTCTGTGCTTCTCACCGTTTTGTTGGTAAACCCATGCCTTGTTATACCACTTCAGCTTTGCCTCCAAATCTTGTATCTGAGTCTGCCTAGCTCTGCTCTTCCAGCTCTGCAAACCTTCTCCCCTCCCTCCAGGCTGGCAGGGAGAGCAGCTTTGCCATCGCCATCTCAGAGAGCAGATCAGAGCAGCTCGGCTTTCTGACCCATCTTTGGCCCCAAGAGGGAGGTCAGGGAGCGCATGAGGATTTCTGGTCTCTTCCTGGAATGGCTCCAGTGTTTTGCAATCACTGACTACTTAGAAAAAAATGCGCAGATATATCTAATCATTTAGGCTAGGTATTGCAATAACTTTGCTACCTATTGCTAGGTGCTGTAATAACTACATAAAACACCCAGAGAAGGTGTGTTGTTTAATATTTTAGCCCTTTACCAAGAAATACATGGGAACAAAAGCTGGCAAAACTCTTCTCAGTGAAGGACTGTTCTTAATTTTTCAAAGGTAGAAATAAATGTCTCTCCTTATGGTCTGAGTTCTTAAGATGTTTTTAATGGCTAAGAAGCAGATTTGAAAAAGGAGTCTCACGGTTAATTCCCAGCATGTTAAGTCCTCAGTCTGGATCCTCAGTACCCCTGCTCAATAGTGCCCTTGGTTGGAGGAAGATCTAAAGTAGCTTTTGTAAACCCTCCCTAAGAGAGAGATTTACAGAGGGAGTTAAGAACCACAATAGTTTGTTTATTTTTAAGTTTTACCACCTGATTAAATCTCACCTGGAGCCACTTACAAAGCTCCCATGTGACTACTAAGCAATTTGCAGATCCCTTCTGCAAGAACCCAGTAACCTCTCACTGTGCTCAGTCCTGTGCTCTCCTTCAAGTCTGCTGCACTATCCCCCCCTGCAGCACCCCTGAGGGTGCCCACCCAGCCCTCCAGATGGCTGGATGCCTTGGGCTGCCTCCTAGGAAGAGCAGAATATTCACGCGAGTGACCAGACCACCACATTGCGGAGTATCCTGCTCGTTTGCACGGCTGCCCGGCCATGCACCAGCTCCGGGCGGCAGCTCTTTCCCGGCAATCCGGGCGACGCTGAGCCCTTGCTAGCAGAGTGCTCCGTAAGGGACCTATCTCCTGTATCATATCTCCCTTGAAATAACCGTGTAATAATTAGTGCAAACTGCCCTCTGTTATCTCTCTCCTTTTCCGTTTGCTAGTTGAACCACTGACAGCAGAGCATGTTTAGATATTCTGCTGATAAAAGCCTGTTTACTTTGTGCTGATTTGTACATATCTCCAGTCATATTTACAGCATGGCAAAACATAATGTTACACCTGGAAAGAAAATACTGGTTTTCCATGAGAACAACATAAAAAGTATTCTATCTGCAAATATGAAAATATGGCAGAAGATCGGGCTAAGAAGAAATAGTTAACGGAGATGATCTTTCTTGAGCCTAATTCAAATAAATGGCTTGTAGTGTAAAAATATGTTTTCAGTTATTCATTCCTTTGCTTTACAGTATTTTTAGACAAAAAGGAAATAGGAAAAGCATAGACAGTCTGCTCAAGCACTTGAAGCTTACTCTTTTCCACAATAAAATCCCCCACCCATAGAAAGAAAAAAAATTCTGGAAAGATATCAGATACCTATTAGTGAGTAGGAACCCCCTAGCACTATGTAGTGTTTAATAGATAGGGGAGGATGTGGAGAAGGCAGAATTTAAATACTTTAACAAAAAAAAAAAAAAATGCCATGAGAAACCTAACTGTGGAAAAAGCAAGAAGAAAATCCAAGAAGCAGAATGAAGAAGTGAGTTGCTACCTAACACAAAACATGTATTACAACACAGAGCATTCAAACATGGACACAGCAAAACCCTGTCAGCACCTGTATGACATGTAGCACAGGTACAGCAGAAAGCAGGTTTGGCTTCCATGAGGCCTGGGAAAAGGAAAGCTTAGCAGAGACAATAGTAAAGTGCCAGTAAGCAAATTATTCTATATCTGGATATTCTAGGTATATTTATATCTAGGTATTCCAGATTTAGATGCTCCACAGTGAAAAGAAATTAAATGACGTACATAAGAAGCGAACCCAGGGGGGAACCTCTAAAAACAAAAGTTTAGCTTCAGTAACTTTTTTCCTCTCAAAAAATAAATAAAGAAAATTGTAGTGATCAAGCATTTGTAAATGCCTTAAAGGCCTAGAGAAATGCCCATAAAAATCAAAAGTATCACCAGGCCATGATTTAGTTGCATCCCTGAGTCATGACCTAGAAAAATTTTAGTTTACACCATTCCATCTGTCAGAAAGACATCAAAGATGCATAAAGTATCCATCCTGCAAGGAGATACATGCACTACTAAAAGAAGGTCAAGAAAAATAAAAGAAAAACTCCAAAATCTAACAAAGTTAAAAGTTGTTTTGGAAGGAGGTTCTGCACAAGGATACTGCAAAGTCAAGGAACAATCCCCGTTCACATGAGAAGGCACAGAAAGCCTGAAAAAACTTTGTCAAGTGAGGCTATCAACAACTATGAATACTGGACATTTTGGTAACCTTGTTTCATTAACAGTAGAGTCCCAAGTGACAAGGAGCACCAGCATGCAGCATGATCGGTATGTTGCTAACTCGGAAGAACCACTGGAGTAGAGATAACGCTATAGTCATGGCAGTAGAAAAGAAACACCTGGTGCACTCTAGATACACTGAGGGCTTTTAAAACCTGACCCCAGTAACATCTTGGACCCACATCAGCCTATTCACTTGACACTAAATCAATCAGGTGCTTTCAGCAAAAGTATTTTCAATGTCCTCAGTTGCAACATACAGGCAAATCAGGTCAGAAAAGCAACCGCTCAACCATATTCAGCCCTTGGCCTGCAAAATGACGCTTGAAGGGCACGGTCTTTGTTATATCACCTACACATGACAATGTGGAAGAAAAGTGCACGAACCACTAGGCAGCCTATTGATAGTTGCTCATGGCCACGTGGCTGCACTGGAGGGCAGAATGACCAAGAAGCTAATGAAGAAGCACAGCCTAAACCTGAATCACAGCAACCACCAAAGCAGAGTGAAATAGCAAAATAGGTTTTGTCACACCTTAGAAAGAGAGAGCATTAGACCCGATTAGTGGAAATGTAAAGTAGTGTGAAGTATCAGTCAGGTGGCCTCCTAATCAAGATGTACCAACACCAGCGGAAATTGATATGCTCAATGAGAAGCAGATAAGAAAACCCAATAGCTTTTCTTGATGTCAGGGTACCAATGAAGACTTCCTAAATGGTGGAGAAAAACTTATTGATCCATGTGCTCAGTGTTGCATCTTACAGGCACCTGCAGATCAGCTAGCATAAGAAAGACAAGTAACTCAAAATTATGATCTAAAGACAGAACAGCATTTGAAAGGTCAGAACATCAGTAACAGATTTCCTACAGATTAGAGATTTAGGAATGGAAAAAAATAATTATAATGAAGAATGAAGTTACCTAGAAAGTGTCAAAATAGTAATTCCAAAGGAAACGCATCTGTAGAGACTGAAAAATTTGGAAAGCATGTCTCAGTAAGATACAATGCAACAAGCAGTCAAAGAACCACTTCACTGGTTCTGTTGGTACACGGGAGAAATGGTGATGGGTGCATTCTTCCAAAAGAATGAGAACGTACTGGCAAGATACCTGTGATAATTTATGTTTTACTTACAGGAAATTGCAATAGGTGGTAAACACTTGTTCAGATACAAATATATTAGCTATTGAAAGGGGATTATCAGAGCTGTCCCCCTTTCTCCATGGGAGTTCAGCTAAGCAGCACAGTAGTCAGCACAGCAACGAATCATATCAAGACATCAGGTAGGGAAAAAAGCAGCAACTTGATCATATTCACCCCTCTCTCTGCAAAAAAATACTTCATGATCTTTGTTATGTCTTCTGCACATGCCTTAATCCAGATGAAAATGTGAGCTGCTGTAAAGGTCGTAGTTGTGCAGAATATTTGTGATGGCACTGACTTTGACTTATAGGTCACATTGCATATCTTACAGATTCTGAAACTTTGTAGGCAATTGAGTTTCCCATGTAAATTACTATATCTCGTTGAGCAACAATGAAGGAGCTAAAACCATGTCCAGAAAACCAAGGGGACAACAGCCATTTCAGACAAAGATGGGTAACACCCATAGATCAACTTTTAAAATAACCTTGGTAAACTTCCCTATGAAATATTCATGACTGGAAGATGCCAATTAGCAGTACCCACATGCAAGCATGCACCAATGGAGCTGTAAAAGGCAGACAAATACAACAAGTTACGGAACAATAGCCCCAAATGCCGTAGCTTCTCACCAAGGACTTGAGCAGGACATGGTAACAAGCCAGAAAATTAAGTTTGTTATTTGTCATAACATAATTCATTTTTCTGCCACAGAGTGAACTGAACTGTTCTGCTCTTCCCAACCTATTTTTTTTTTTTTTTTCCCCCGCAGTATCTTCCAGGCATGCCTGTTGTTCCTCTCAGATTTTATTTTCCTTCTGAGGCCACAGTGAGCCAGGCAACTGCATTTCGTACCAAGTTGTTGTTCAAATTCTAGCAAAAGGTCAGGTAGGGTCATGAAAGTCTGTAAATCATTGCCCCAGATGTAAACAGTTCTCCCTTTTTAGCAGGACTTCAGTGTTTATGTGTACTTATTTTCTTAGAAATAAATTGTATTTTATATTAAAGATATTTTTTAGTCATCCTGTAGGCTCAGGCACTATGCACATTTTTGATACTCATGGGTTAGGCAAGCATATATATACTAGTTTTAATCAAAAGTAAAACAGTACGTAAGTTCCAGCTAGAACTGGGTTGTTTTTACTTTAAGTACACTCAGATGACTGTATGTGTACATATATAGCTATACGACTTGTTTGAGTCTCAGTTTTAAGTGATAAACCATATACTGGGCCATTTAGAGACTTCTTTTCAATCTCAGTTGCCTGGGAACCTTTGCATTTGTCTCCACTTACTGTGGCAAACAACCTTCATATCCATTAGTCATGAAAAGTAAATAACTAACTCAACTCAGGCAATAAATCCAGATAATCAGTAACAACAGCAGGTGATAAATGTCAGCAAAACTGATATTGTATTAGATCCGAGTTACTGAGTAACACTGATGTGCAACAGAATAAGGTCCATAGGTCTGATGAGAACAGCTGATGTGAGACAAATACACACGCATTTATTTTTATCTGTTGTTTTTTAAAAGACCTAGAAATGAGGAAAAATGCATTACCTAACTCTTAAACACCTGCATATCACCTGAACCAGTTGTGAAACTGTGGTCTGTGCCCCGGAAGCCATTAATCTTTCAAGCAAATCTATCCCATTTCCGTACCAGGTTTTGCTGCACTTGTGGCTGTGGCTGCAGGCATGGAGCCACTGCACCCCTCAGGGCTCCTCATTAACCACGATGCTGCTGGTCCCTCCCATGGTCGCATCTTCAGATGCACACAAGCAGGATTTATGCCCAGTACCCCTGATAGTCTGAGTTCTTTGCTTTCAAAAATGCATCCCCAAATCACATCGCTACCTTAAATTAGCAGAAGAAAAATGTGAACACATTATACACTGGCATAAACCTAACAGCCAGCTGTGTCTTCTTGGTAGTCTTCATGACTCACTCAAATTCTTCCAGTGCCAGGTTTCTGGGATAAATTACTTACAAACCCCACAGCACTTTGTTACAGAGTCCATCCTGCTGTTGAGCTCTCTGACCCCTTTGTTAAAATCCAGTGACCAAACATTGGCCATACACCCATACATTGATCTTTATTCACCACTGTCTCTTGTGCTGCTGTTTGTAGTGATGCAAAGTAGCTATATGCTGTTTAAACTGATTTTTCATTGTCAAAATTACTACTCATGGAGAAAAGGAACAACTCAACCTTTGTCCCTGTAGTGTTTTCCTATTTGTAGTATCTTTAAACCTTCTCTAGACCCTGACATTTTTCCCAGCAGCTCCCGTGGGATATATCAGTGCTCAGAAAGTTGGATACACAAGCAAACAGACTTTTGAGCACTGTGTGGTCCACAAGACAGGTCACCATGGGTCTTGTTGCTCTTGGACTCACGCTTCTCCTGGACTGGTAGAGGTCTGTAGGGCAGGGATGCAGGGGACCCGGGAGGTGAGGGATGGAGGGGAGAGATCAAACCTCAGTAGGAGGCAAGTCTTGCTGATCTTCTGAAGTGAGGCTGGGATCTGAAGAGGTTGAAAAACAGCTGGCCACAGCTAGTCCCTTGCCTCCCAGCATGGAGAGGCAACTCTTGGTGCTTCATGGGAAGGTGTGAGAGCCTTTTTACAGTCAATAGAATAATATTTCATCTTAGTCCAATATAGAGATTTGCACAAAACCCTGAAGCACAAAGATCATGCAACCTTGTGCAGTTGGTGGCCCCAGAAGCAGCTCCATGTAATGAGGTGTGCGAAGGAGTGACATCTTGCCACGTCTGTGTTTCAAACCTTCCACTGAGCATTTTGTGCTAGTCGTTCATTACATTACAAAAATATTACATTAGGTTAGTTTTATTATGTTATTTGTTAATAGTGATTGTTTGTTCCCCTGCTCCAAGAGAGAAAGGCCACCTGAAATGCTGTAGGGTTTTTGTCTGACCTACAGCTCCTGCTCCAGAAGAACATCTTCCCTGCAGGCCCCATGCCATATCTGCTATGGGGATGTCCCTCAAAAGGTGTTTATCATGTCTCATTAACACATGTACCATTAACTGAAGTTACAGGCTTTTCCAACCATTCCCATGGGCAAATGCAGGGAAACAGGGTGCTTGCACCTATGGCTTTCTAACTACCCAGTTATCGCGCTCCTCTGAGAGAGTTTCACTGGATTTCACATAAAGGAAAATGTTAAATATCCTGGGAAGAATCTAACCTACTGCTTCTTCTCTTTTCTTATTTGAATTTGTGCGGTTGTACCTGCCAGCTGTTACATGTTCAACGTTAAAGAGCTCCTTGCCAGCAAAATAATTTCCATTTGTTTGTTTATAGACTATGATAAACGTACTCTTTCATTTTCAATTTCATGAGCAAAATAAATTGGATTCTTAAATCAGTCCTTTTCCCATAAGTTTTCCAGACCTTGAATAATTGTTGGGGCTTTTCTGCATTTTGTCTAATTTTTCAAGTTGACTTTGAAAGGTGGGCTCTCAGTAGAAGTCAGAAGTTCAGAAGTTGTCTTAACATTGGTAGCAATATCTGCCCTACTTCCTACTGCTCTGCTTGTGTATGCCAAGATTCTTTTTGTTCATACAGCCTGCTGTATCTTATTCACTCAGCTGCTTACCAGAGTCCCTAAGAGGCTACTTCTTTCTGAAACACCTCCTTCCATTAAAGACAGCATCCACTCTTGGTTCCTTGGTTGATTCAAATATGTGTAGTTCATCAAGTAATACAGATACTTTGGTAGAACAAGCTTGGATTTAATACTTTTTCTGTCATTGGACAGTTTCTCTAGGTTTGAAATTTCTGTTTCTCCAGTTAATTGAAAGATAATGTATAATATTGGGCTGAAACAATTTGCCATCTCACTCTGCTTCAGACAGCTTACCAGGGAAGATCTCAAAAGCTACTGTGAATGGTGAGTTATCAAGTACTCTTTTATGAACCATTTGTATTTACTAAATTGGCTGCTTCTAAAGCAATTATTTGTGGGAAGGGTGCCCAGGCTGAGGCAACTGTTCATGCCACCTGGCAGGCTGCTGTTGCTGTTCTATCAGCTGAGCATTTTAAACAGCCTCACAGATATCACGAAGTACCATTTAGGTTTGTGCAGGGGCAGTTCCAGATGAGGAGGTAGCTCCTACGAGAATCAGAGAAGCGAGAGGAACGACTTGCTCATCTTCCCAAAGGAAAGCGCAGCGACCATTTGTCTGGGGGCAGGTTCACGCAGGTCTCCCCAGGCTTTCTCACTTTTCCTTAAAGTAACAAGCTGCAGGTTCAGTTTCCTCCTCCCACTAGGACTGTAGCAGCAGCGTAAGAACTTTATCATCGGTATTGCTGAGAGTTAGCATCAGTCTAGGCTTATTTCCTAAACAAATGTGTAATTTTAAAATGAAATATTCTTCTATAGAAAAAGCTAACCTGACAGCTGCAAAGCATTTATGAGAATTAGATAGTTAAAAAGTGATGCAAATATATAACTTCCATGCCCATCATAAGTTAGTATAGTTAGAATTGTAGTTTAATATTTCAGTAAAATCCCATTTCAATCTTACCGCCTCCATGTATCTGACACAAGTATGGAAATCTCCACACGTTCCCCAGACCAACGGCAAATCCAATACAGCTTAAAATATACTGGAACTTATTGTCCCACTTGGGCCTGCCATCTTCTTTAGGGGTTTCAGGTGGCACTGATAAATCTTTTGACATTGTAATGAAATACCCTTGGCTCCTTAGCCCCTTTCCCTGTAAATGGGAAGATGCTTCAAAACCTGCCTCTCTTACAGGTTTTATATGGGGTGACTGAAGGATCCTGGAAAGAGAGGTGGAGCTTTCTTTTTATGTGATGCCAAGGAATGTGTCATTGCCAAAGCTGCAGTTTAAAGACAAAACCAGGAATTATTATTATATAGTTACCAGCCTTGACTTTTTTGCAGCTCCTTCTATAGTTAGAGAACTTGGGAATATGCTGTTAATGGGTAACTTGGGATCAAACAGGTTTTTATTTTCTGTTCTCCTTCTGTTCTCAGATACTTTCAGAGAAATGTGACGCTGAATATAATTAAAAAGAAACCTTTGCAGAATACTTACTAAAATCGTAAAATACTGGGAAAAACCTGTGAGTAAAGTGTTGCCATTTCTTTTCTTATTTTGTTAATAGAGGTAAATGAAGACATCTTTTGCAAGTAAGAAAACTATATTTTAAAAAAAGCAAGAAAAATTAGATGGTGTATGTTCAGAGACTAGAATTTGGTCCATTTTTGCACCGTTGCTACTAGAGGTTAATCACTTCCCACCTATCAGTGAATCCCAAGTGACTATTTTTATTGTTCATTAAATAGTTACTGATGAATGTAAGAGCTGGATGCTTTCCTTCAAATGAAAGTGTGTGAGAATGTTTCAGTTATACCAGGGTTTTGCTGTTTTGCACACCAAATCAGTTCACTCCACACTAAACAGATCAGCCAGTCAGCCTGCTTGCTTCAATAAATCAACACTTTATGCCTGGATTCCCCTTTTTGAAATGGGAAGAGTATCTAAGTGAAGATGGATTTTTTTTTTTTCCCCAAAATACTTGGAGAGAAATAAAAGCCCTGCTTTGCAACTAAGCATACAAATATGGTCAGGCTGCAGATCATCCAAACAGAAGCCAACTTCACATCTAGGCTACACAAGTCTCCCCAGGTAAGCACAGTTCATCTGCTTGCAGCTCTGCAAACATCCAGATCCATAGGTGGAGCAACTCAACTTCCCCGTCCCTTGCCAGGCTGTCACAGGGCACGCACAAGTAGGTGCTCAGGGCACCCACCAACATTGCCCCCGCTGCTGCTGCACTTCGGACTGGGAGATGTCTTGTGCTGTGCTGGGGCTGTTCTAGCACCACACTGATTTCCAAACCTGCCACCTGCAGCTGGCCACTTCAAACCTGGTTTTATGCCTTCTCACTGGCTGAGCTTTTTCTCAGAGAGAAAATCTGACAAGAGTTGTTTTTCCCATTACAGAATAACATCCTTAGATAGTTTAAATAATTACTCACCTTCAAATAATTAAGAAAAATGGAAATTGAAGTGCAAATGAATTTAATAATTCAAATTCACATATAATGCCTGGTACTTTACTCTCTATTTGGAGCAGGTATACTACTCTAAAGATACACTTTAGAGTAGATATACCCTAAATATCCCTATTTCTTGTAAGAGAGTATTTTGATTACAAGGGAGTGTCAGGGTGTAAATTGGATCAATTCTTGTCTTAAAAAGCGGGTACAGGAAGAGCTGCAAAGTGATACAAATGTGTTGCCTATGTACAGGGACTGTTGGATGAAAGGGACCAGCTATCCAGAGAGGACATTACACTGTCTGCTTCCAGAATTCAGCCTGGGTGCTCTGCTGGTGACCCTTTCTCTCTCCAGCGACAACATAAGGAATGGGACTCCTGACTAAGCTCCTCTGGGTCACATGGAAGTTAGGAGTTTGAAATAGTTGTAAGGTAGATGTGGCTGTGAGTATGTGAACTAGATCTGCCCACCATGGTTGTGGCAGATGAGGGCTAGAAGCTTTGCACCACTTGGGTCCCTTGGATCCCCCCATCAACATAGGTCTCCCAGGCAAGTGGTGCACCCCTTGCTCATGGGTGCCATAGAAGGCAGATTTTGCCGTTTCCTGAACTGCTGCTGCCCCATTGTAAGATTGCCTCTTCTGTCATCAGCAGAAGCAGTGCTAGCTGCTGGGAACTTGGAAGTAATAGACAATTAATAAAATATCCAGAATTATAAATGAATCAAACTGTCATTCTCAAACGTTTTTATTAAACATTTTAAATTTCTGCTTGAGACAAATAGTATTGGGAGCTTTGTGCAACACAGTGGTATGTAAAGTAAAAATAATTTAATGTGCAGGAGAAGTCAATATTAAGTTACCCTTCATATTGGCCACCCAACCAGAGTGATTGCACATGGAGGAGTCATTTATGGCACATCAAACGCAGTGCATCCCCAGAGAACTGCAAGCCAGTTTCAAACAAGCTGGCTTCAAACCTAGAAAGAGGACAAATGATTTGACCTGATGCCCCAATCACTTGCCAATGTGGCTATTTTTCTTCTGGGATCCAAGCCATTAACTCTTCACAGTGCATTGCATGTTAAGTAAAAAAAATGTTTACCTGGAAACAACACATCGTTATCTTATGAAAATAAAATTCACTCTGGATTCTTTAAAAAATATATTTTTACTTTTCTCATTGACAAAGCATTCTTTCACATTTTTAAAAATGGTTTTATAGTGGATACTTTAAGTTTCCATTAACAGAAGTCTCAGATGTGGAGCTCATAAGGCCCATATGATCGTTTTTTTTATGACAGCAATTTCTGATGGCTTTGTAGATGGCAAAGGCAGGGATGACCAAACTAGGCACTCCAGCGAGGATTACAATAATAGCATACACCCAATTGGGATATTCAACCTTCTGTGTTTTGGGGAACTCCTCCTGAAAGAGCACACAATCAAGTTGCAGAAAGTGGTGAGGAGCAAATACCTGGGAACATGCACATGTTCAATAATTCAACAGATCAAAAATGTAATCAGAACAGTAGCTAGCCACAATGACACAATAATTCGCCAATTCCACAGCAGTTTCCAGCTCAAAGGTTTCCAGTTTCAGCTGTTTTGGACTATTTTTTTACTTAAAAGTGATGGAAAGAAGATGGTGTGAAAGAAGCAAGGGCCAGGAAGGGAGACTGGTGGGACAGCTCCTGATACACTTCCTGGCCACAAAGGCGTGTAGGACTCGGGCTCACAGGCCACCAGGGCTTGGTGGCCAAATGGCTTTTGGATAGGAAGTCTGAAATCAAAGCGTGCAGGAGGACTGAAACATTGTTAAGAAGCAAGTGCGATTGCTGAGGAGGAGAGAAGAAAGCAGTCCCATTTCCCCATCTTCCTTTCTCTCCTTTTCTGTCTCTATCTTATGAAAATAAAAATTAATCTTTACAAACTAAGTGTGCTGCATGACTGTTTCTGTTTTAAGGATGGTAACTGGTATAAGGCCAGAGAACAAATAGCAGAGCTAGACAGGCAGGGAAGAGATGGGGTGACAGCGAAAATTATGGGACCTGTATTTTTTCTAGTATGCCCTTCTCTGTACTACATACAGCTTTTTATTCTGCAAGAGGAGGAAAGGAAAAGTAGGTAACTTGTTGCCTAAGTTATAATTTAAATCATACCAATACATTTGGAAGAGGAAAAAAGAAATCTGGATATTAATATTAATTAATATTAGTTTCATCTGTCAGTGATGAGTAAGCAGCACTACTGCAGTTGTGCGATTTTGAATGCACACAGAAACAAGTGCAATATCAAAATGGCTTCACAGATTTGGTCTTTTGTCAACATGGGAAGGTTGTGACATTTCCAGTTCTACTATAATTCCTACTGGGGAACTGACATCTGTTTCAGTCTTGCCTGACAACTGGACAAATGTTTTGGTTTTGTCCACTTCCCAAAAGCTACTCAGGTGTCACTATATACCAGCTGCAGGCATCACTGCTGAATTTAGGACTTACTTTTCTAAGTGTTACTTTTTATTATTACTTCATGTCTTGTAGTGAGTTTTTTACTGGAAAACTCTTTTAGATGGGAGATGAATATAACTGACTATGACTCTTACATTAAAGAAGAATACATAAACTAATTCTAAATAAATATTTTTGTTTTATATACTTACATAGCTAGGGTCCCAAACACTGTAGAACAGTTCTTCATTGACTTTCACCACAAAATAAAAGAAGAAAATAACTAACATAATGAGAGGACTGACAACTCTCCAGGTAATCTGCCAGAAAATATTGGGCTTGTGTCCAATCATGAATTCAATATCTTTGTTAAACCTAGAAATCAAAACAGGAAGTTCAGGATGGTAAAAACTAGTCAGGATCAAAGGATGCCTGCTCATAAACAGGGACGTTCAAACTACGCCAGGACTTTGCTAACGTCAATGTGAAATGAGGGTTAGTAATAACATCAGGAGTTAGACCTAAGTAGTTCATATGAAGGCAGGTATCACTGTAACCACATTAGACATTTTTAAATCATAGTTCTCAAAAATATGTCAGGAAAATTATTTTTCTAAATGTACTTTCTTCAAGAAGTTGGTGAAGCATATGTGAAATAGCTTCAGCACAAAAGAGTCAATGCAGACAGACTTTCCCTATAACATATTGCAGTATAGTTTCAGGATTTCTTGTAAGCATCTCAGAGCTGCATAAATTAAAAGGAATGACACAATATTAAAAAAGAGCAAAAGGAAATTGGAGTAATTTTTTAAAATTATATTCTATACATAATGTTTGCATAATTCGGATTTCTACCAGTTTTCTCAGGTTGAGTACTGAAACAATATTTAACTTTACCCATTGTTAAGAACACCTTAAAATGTCTTATTTGGGTTATTCACAGAGTGTGCAGTGAACAATGGGCAAAATTTCTTCCACAAGAGGAAACAATCCCTGCATTGAGAGTGATACTGTCTGCATCAGTCCTGAATGAATTTTTGACCTCTACATGTGATGCAGCACCATGTGCACACACTTCTTAAAAAATAATTATTTTGGAAGTTTGGGGCTTCTTTTGTCAGTCCTCTTGTCTGGCTTTCCTGTGTATCCTGTGGGGATAAGTCTGAGGGGACTATTCAGTTGGTCCTACAGCTATGAATAACACACAGAATTCAGCTGAGTCTCAGTTACTACATAAATTTATTTCATCTTTTCATTCCTAACTTCTAAGATTTTGATATTATTCTTAAAATGGTATGGGGCCCCATGCTCCTACTGCAAAGCACATCCAGGTGTAGTTCACATGAGTGCCATGGATAACCCACAGTTTCTCCTTCAAGCAGGAGAGCCATCTTTTTACCAATGACCCTTTCTCAGAAAAAGGTCACAGAAACTCGTCTGGAGCAGATAACACCACCTTTGGGCAGCCCTGATAAGCTCTGTACTCAAAGAGGGCTACAGCAATGTGTACTAGCCAGGAACACAAAAGTATGGTGTGAAGTTCTTTTCTGAATCAATCCCCACCCCTCTATGGCCTCAGCCCATGTTTATGTCCTGGGAAGAGTTTTAATTTGACTTTGTAAAGCGTTCTGATATTTCAAAGGGAAGCCAAAGTGATCAGCACAGTCTTTTCTGTCCTTAAGCAATTAAAATAAACCTTCTTTCATTAGGATGCTCCCTCTGCTTGTCTAATTTACCTAAGTTGATTCACGCCTCCTCAGGTAAAACTCTAAGTATGGGAAGACAGGCCACTAGGGCATTCACCCCACGGCCAGGAGCAGCACAGCTGGAGGGTCTGGCATGGGTTCAAGTAAAACCTATGGGTGGCTGAAGTCCCCACACTCTTTTCATATTTCTTATGTGTTAATTATAAACAGAAAGATGGTTAAATTTGATTAATTTCATCTCTAGAAAGTTGATAGGATAATTACTCACTGCTACAACTGATAAAGTCTTGAATCTATCATCTAAGAGCATATCTCAGTAGCCTTGGATTTGCATCCTGTTGTAAAATAACACCTGCAGCCTGCCTGGAAATCCATGGTTTGGATAGTATAATTCCTGCGATATACCTCTGTTTTAAACTTTCAGCTCAGTGCCAGTGTGTGTGTACTTTGCTTCTGCTAATTAAATATTTGATGCAATTATCCTGAAGAGGATTTCTTGCAAATGCTGCCATATTTAAAATGTAAATGTGCTATAGCGGCATTTTCTAACTGTTGCCGTGCATTCTGATGTTTACTTTAATAAAGAATTATTTGTACTTCTATTATTATACTGTAGGGCACTTGCTAATGCCTAATATTTCCTTGCAATATCTTAGCAATGTGTTTATTTTATTTCATTGTTATGGAGCATTATCTTTTATAACTTATTTTTGGTGTAAATCTTTCATGTACAAATAAAAATCCCCCCCACACACTGTTAACAAAGCATCTTTTCTTTTTGTTGAGAACTATTTTAGAATCTTAAATCATACAAGCAAGGCTAAACTACAGTTGCATAATCTCCGTGATTTCTATAACAGAAATGATACACATTGAGATGTAGCAAGATTGCAGCTACACAACTAATCAATTTATGCACTAGTTTCTAGTAATGTTCAACTTGGATTTCATACCTGTCTATTCCATAAATGTAGACAACTGAAAACATCTCAAAAAACGCAATTATTAGAAGGGGAATAGAGCCAGCAAAACTATCAAATAGAGACAGCCAGTAATTACCAGACCTCAGCACAAAAATAAAAGCAATCAAGTAAGACACCACACAAATGAAACCTGTGAAAAAAACAAACAACAGCACATTTAGGCAAAGAAAGCAAAAAAAAAAAAAAAAACCACCCCCAAAAAAAAAACAAACCAACCCCCCAAACACCCTAAGAAATCTTCCCAGTAGCTAGAAAGCTTTATAAGTAACTTTTAATTCAGTTGCAGCCTGAAGGTAACCACTTTATTTTTTAATGGTACTCTGACAAGGCCAGCTTTTATTCTGGTAAAATGGCAAAACTCTCCCAACATTGCACAGGTGGGAGATGCTGCAAACACAACAGGAGAAGGCTAAGGAGAGAAAACAGGTTTTCTTCCTTCTTGTCAGTGGGATAATGTTGCACTGAGAGAAATCGTGCCTGGGTGCATCATAGAACCATAGAATGGTTTGGGTTGGAAGGGACCTTAAAGATCATCCAGTTCCAAACCCCTGCCATGGGCAGGGACACCCTCCACTAGACCAGGTTGCTCAAAGCCTCATCCAGCCTGGCCTTGAACACCTCCAGGGATGGGGCATCCACAACTCATGAAGGACTCAGCTCCTCCATCTTCCCGACAGAGGAGATGATAACCACCATGAGCAGGCTGACGGGCAAGCCATGGGGTAAACGGCTCTCTGCAGGCTCAGAAGGAACCTCAGAGGAGCTGACCTGCTGGGGGACACGAGAAAACCTTCAGCAGATTACCTAGGAGTCTTAGGACCATGCCAGATCAGAAAGCAAGTGGGTGGTGGGTCGATTTTTCAGCATGTAAACTATTCCCTGGGGTCAGGGGAGGTCACTTGTCTCTAAAAAGGCACTTACCAGTAACAAGTTCCTTTGGTACTTTGGGGGGTATAAGCTTAAGATCTTCTAAAGGTACAAGCACACCTTCCGTATTTCCAAACATGGATGACAAACCCAAGCAGAAGAGCATGATGAAGAAGAGGATGGACCATAAAGGTGAGACAGGCATTTTGGTGATAGCTTCAGTGAAGACAATAAAGGCTAGACCAGTTCCTTCGACTCCCTGTGGGAGATTTCAGAAGCTCCAAGATGAGGCTCATTAACATCACGCAGCACTTACATTTACATTGGAATCATTAGGCTTGGTGTATGCTACATCATACCACAATAATTATGCTTTTTGTTTCCACAAAGACCTCCTAATGAAGCAATATATTTACTGTTATTATAATGCAAACTTAGTTCATGGGATTTTATGGACACCTGTTTTCATCTGTAATTGATGACTTTTTGAACCAAAAAAAAAGGTGCATGAATTTAATTATTTTTTTAACTTTTTTCATCCCAGTGTCAAGGTCCACTCTTTCTGTGTTGTGACACACTCATACTAATTGGGACGAGGCTTGTTCCAATTGCTTCCTTGCTTTGGGAGTCTCTTCCCTAGTCACCTTGTCCCACCACAGCTGCAACCAGCCAGCTCCAGAGAAATACCTGCCGCTATTTTGACAGCTACAAGAGGCTAGCCTAGAACACTTGTGGGTTTAGCTACTAGTCTGACAGATTGCCAGTACTTTTCAGGGTAACTAAACAGTTTATCTCTTAAAAAGCAGAATGGGGAAAACAAAAGTAATTCTTCAGTCCACAGGCATTCCAAGACAATTGCAGTCCATCAGTGGAAATATTAAAAAACCAACAACCTCAGAAGAAAAAGTATTAGGCAATTAAAAAATTATTATGAGTTTCTACCATATTTATGACGTTGATATGAGTCAGGGTGTTAAACTTACATCATTCAGGAAACTTTCCAGATTACAGGATTCAAACTTCAGGCTCGCAAAAATTGTTGGATCAGTCATGTTACACAGCTGCTGCCATTGTTCAAAGTTATCTTGGGTTACATTACCTTCTGGCAAATCAAATGCATTCGTCAGAGTAAGAATATTTCTGAAAAAGTGAAACACAAGTACTTTGAAATTGTTTATTTGTAAGCATCCTCAGGATTAATTTTCATCATCAAGCAAGTTATTAAGACCACAATGTCTTTTATAAAGATACAAAGGAAGCAATGTTTCTGTTGCTCAAGATCAGATTTTGAAATTGGGAAGTCCAGCCCTTTTGTGCATGGGCAATTCTTTCTTCTTCCAAGGTGAGTCTGACACTGTCTTTTACAGCACAGGTGGCAGCTAAATGGATCAGCAATGCTAGGGACCTGTGCAGAAGTTAAGTGCCCATCTTTACACAGCAGACTGGGCACCAGTTCCCAAACTAGAAAGCTTCTGGGAATGTGTAAGGTGTCTGCAGTTATGTATCATGCACTTTTACAACTGAATATGGAGGAACTTGACTGGAACTCACAGGGTCTGTCAGCCCTCGTTAGAAGGGAGTCTGAATTGCTCCAGTAAAATTAGGTACCTCTGATGACACCTCAGAATTTCAGCTCTCCAGGAGGCAACCTAGATACAGAGCTGACACAGGGACCAGGGTACATTACATTCATGCCATATGTCAGCTCTGCAGGCATCGATTGTTGGGAGTTCTTCACTTTTTGGGTTTTTTTTTTTTTTTTGCAAAGTTTCTTGACAATTTTCTTGACCATTTTCCAGTGGTTGGTAGAGCTTCATGTAAATGGCATTAAAATGAGAAGAATTTAATGAATTATCCAATTTGGGTAATTTCCCAAGGTAGTACAGAGAGTCACTAGCAGTACCTGAGATGCCTACACTGTGATCCAGCTGTGGCTAGGACTCCGCAGGACTGTCAGAATGGCCTGGTCATGGGGAGTTTTCTTAAAATGGACCGTGCTCTCAGTGGCTCACTGCAAGTGATTTTCAAGGCAGAACCACATAGTTTGGCCCCTATGTCAGAAGACCTTTGAGGATTTGACATCAGCCATAGTAGAATTAGCAGCAGCAGCAGCCTAGTAGCCGGGTTTTTCTGTTTGTTTTCAAAGTATGCAATGTAAAATCCAATTTTTCACAGAACCTTATCCAGTTAAGTATTTACATTCTTTCAGAATGTGTTTCACAACCATTGTTGCAAACGATTAATTTTTCACATTTACCTCTAAAACTATAGATACTCTAGAATGTTTAAGTGAAATAATATATCACACACTGAATCAACCCTTATGTAAATAGAAAGTATTACATAAACTGCAGTTATATTTGAAAGAAGTGATTGAAAAAAATTTCAAACATGGAATATTCTCTTCCTCTCTTGTTACTTTTTGAAAACATCAGGGGATAATGTAAAATACAGTTGCTTATGCAACATCTATGTAGGAAATAAGGTGGCTCAAATAATTATCACTCCCTATGGGGCTGATATTGCATGATTTAAATCTTTTGAAGTAATGAGTGGTCTGATACCATGTGGGTTAGAAGCTGTAATTGTTCAGAAACGATAAAGCCAACACCATCAGGCTGAAAAAGCTGCCTCAATCAACAAAACACCTGCATATTCTGTGGCTTTTTTTCCCAATAACTTACCTGTCAAAACAGTCATCATATCTTTCTGTGGCTCTGAATCCAATTATGGAATATGTGACGGTTGCTGCATAGACAGATGTGAAACCATTGACCACTGAAATAATCAGAGCATCTCTCTCACAGTTATTGCTGCAATTCAAAGAAAAGAAGCAATGGATTTCAAACACATTCGCAAAATCAATACTAAAAACTGGCTGTTAAGACTAACAAAAAAGCAGTCTACAGACACTTAGGTACATCACTATGCTCTCTAAGAGTATATAAATGCAGATCTTAAAGATAGATTTAGTGAATTGCAACGTGGTGCCTCAAGCAATTTAATAGCTATGTTTTGGGGTTTTTCCCCCAAATAATCCTATTTGTAAGGAATAACAGCCTGAGTTGCTTCTGCATCTGGCTCATGGAAAGTAGAACAAGAGGGGCAAAATGTATGTCTCCTCCTGGGAACAGCTTTGTTTGATTGTTGGACAAAAGATGGTTCAAAATGCCCTCAAGTTTTGGAAATATGATGGAACATTACGCAGGTAAGTTTGACAGACAAGCTGGTCCCTTGTGAAAGTTCAGCTGCTTGGTAGAGACCTCTCTGCTGTGGGCACTTCTTCCCAGGGAATCTGTGCTAAGATGGAAAATTTTCAGAGCCAGAAGGAGACTTTCACATGAGAGAGAAGATAAAGAATCAATATTAAATTAATTATTGGTTTTATGAGAAGGCTGTAAAGCTCTAGCTATTGTATTTCTCTTGGGCAAGAGAGGACTATTGAGATTAACTTGATGTTGTCATATTTAATTTTCTGATCACCTTCAAGAGGAGAAGACAGACAAGCCTGTCCAGCCAAGACCTGCAACACTGTGACCTTCCCTCATTTATAGCATTGCAAATAGGTCTCTATTTTGGGCGGAAGGCACTGAATGAAAATTCCTTGCTGTACTCTTGTGTCAGTTTTTTTCACTGTAATAGGAGATTCTCAATGACAGGCTTGATAAAAATATTTCTTCCCTTCAGAGAAAGTAAGATGCTCAAGCTCCTCCTTGTTAGGAATGAGTGAATACCCAATGGCGTTGAAACCTCATGGTATTTCCTGAGGTGCTCACGCTCCCAAACCATCTGGAACCAGAGTCACTCATGAACTTTTGAAAAACATCTGAAATCAAGAGTGGTGGCAGGGAACTACATCAGTGACTGAAATGCTGGTGTGGTCGAAACTGAGTCAAAACTGAAACACAAATTTCTGAATGCATTACCAAAACAGATAACCAAAACTTAATTTGGAGATATTTATCAAAAATATTAGGTTCAAAGAATGATGCACAGTTTGTCTTTCAAGAGGACAGGGCTGACAGACTGGAAGGCACCAAGAGGTCCCATATTTTGGGAGGGTGAGTATAGAATATAGCACCATGTTGTAATTTGCTGACTGGGTCATTCCCTGGGTGACGGGAGTTTGTACTCTATCTCTTCCCTGACCCCATCGCCTATATAAAGGAAGGAACTCAATTTTAATTTCAAAACTCCTAGATGTATCTTCTAATCTCTAAGCTAAAGATTTAAACTGTGGTCTGTAAATACCTTTGAAATGTGTGTACCATCACCCAGCTCCAACAGTGTAGAGACAAAGGGCAGCACCATGAGCCGAGCACTCCTGCAAAGGAAGCTCCTGCTCATCAGCTGCTTGTAGGTGATGGCCAGTCCCCTTCTCTCTAGTCTGTGCCACCACATCTTTCTGCAGGAAGTCAGCCAGCACTGGGATCTGAAATCTTGGCTTGGGAGAGACAGGATCAGGCAGAGATCTGCCTTACATGGCTCAGGGGATTTTGTCCTGATCCCAAGTAGTTACTGTGTAACAACAGCACAGACGTGGACATGCTTCACTTGCAAGAATGAAATATTCATATAAAATTTGTCTTTTGCCTGGCTACTTACTGAATAGAGTTGTAACTGGAGAATGAAATGAGGCCTCCAAAGGCCAGGGAGAAAGAGTAAAACACCTGAGCACCCGCGTCCAGCCACGTCACTGGGTTAGCCAGCTCGGTAACCTGGGGCATCAGACATACAGCTTTAAGCATATGCAACATTGCTCTTTAGTCTGAATATGAGGGATTTAAAGCAATAATTAGAACAAGAACATTAACCATGTAGAACTCACCATTTTTGAAGAATGTTAACAAATAGGTCAATACGTTTGTCAAACTTACTTTCTTCTTGAAAAGAAAACCTATCTGTAGGTTTTCTACAAGCATTTTGAAAATTGATAAACAAATTAGTTTCCATAGCTGACAGCTGCCATGCCTGTTTCCAGAAAAGGTGTTTATTATTTAGCATTAATAATGACTATTCAGAGGTCTTCTCATGGAAAATGAAACACTTCTAAATTTTGTTTAAAAGCTGTTTTATAGTTAAACCATTCTTTTAGGTCTTTTGTCCATACAGCCATACTGATTAGATGGGTTCTACTCCCAACTGCACCATTTGTGCTTTAAAGTTAGACTTGCCTTAACTAGAATACAGGAAAATAAAACAGGCTCCCTTATGGTCACCACATTGCGTGTCTCTGTGATGGTCCTTTAATTTTTAATAACAGATTTTGAAGGGGTGTGGAGAGGGGGGAGAGAGAGAGAGAACGTGTGCATATATTTTACATCCGATGTAAAGGATTCACCTCCCAGAATCAAGATTTTAAAGGTGTCTGAGGGATAGTTAAAAAAAAGCACCAATGGAGGAGACTAATTTTCAATTAGTTGTTAATTACATAAAGTTTCACTAAGGGACAAACAATGTAGTGACTTACATTAGGGGTGAAGAGATACACAATTCCATTGGTTGATCCTTTCAGCGTCAAGCCACGGATTAGAAAAATGGTAAGCACAATGTACGGAAGAGTTGATGTTACGTACACAGCCTGTACGAGAAGCATGCAAATAAAACACTTAAATAAAACAGAAAACTTAAATAAAAATAGCACTGCAGGGAAGAAAAGAGAGGAATAAACAAGGTACTCTGACTAACAAACAATAATGGAAAGTTTCAAACGAGTCACAACTAACATACTACAGAAAACTATGTTCAAGACAAACCATATGTGCAGTATATTTAGATAATAAGCATTTTTACAGTTATAGTGCTCTATTTAAGGCAAATTGTTGTTGTCGAAATTCAACTCAGATCATTCAAAAGCAGCACAAAAAATAATCTACTCCCTGGAATCAGGTTGATGCTGCTGATGCAAGGATGGGCTCTTAGGGCTTCTGTGGGCAGCAGAATATTGATCAGTCTTTTAGAGAGATAATATTAAGGACTAGCACAAACCCAAATAAATCTGTACATGTAAGTTTTGAAGAGAACGGCCATAGCAAAAGGACAGAGTCCCTCCATTGTGCATTAAAGGTTAATATTAATGTTAAGGTGGTAATACCTAAAGAATGTTTTACTAGGACCTATAAGGACAAGGAAGCTGAATTGCTCATAAAAATCTCCACATAAATCAAATCAAAATTCCATTTCATTCAGCTTCCTTCTACAAAAAGCAGCCCCAGTGATGACACATGAAGTTTTACACACGCTTTTACTCAAGAAACAGGCAGTTTCTCTGGCATGATCAAGTCTCTTATGAACAAGAAATCACAACAGCATAAAGAATATAATCTCATAAAAGACCAAAATAGAGTACCTTTCCTGTTGTTTCGATTCCTCTGATTACGCACACGTACAGTACACCCCATGCACATGTTAAACATAAAAAAAGCCACCACTGTATAGTGCCTGAATCGTCAATGGAAGTGGAGATGTTTAAAGTTTCTCTGTACCAGAAATAATCTACAGGAGAGCTCTTGGCGCACTCTTCTATGTAATCTGTAACCACAAAACGGTTGTCATTCTGTACATCTCTTATCTACTTGAAAAAAAGGAAGTTAAATAATAAACACCAGTATTGCAAATTATACCACCTAATGCCAGTGAATTTGTTGTTGGCAAACTTCAGATTCTTAGAGTCTGGTTTTGTGGAAAAATGAGAGATTTAAGAGAATTGTTTAGCAGGAATTTAAACACAGATTTTATTGTTATTTCTACTAATTCAACCATGCAGATAAAATTTTGAAGGTCACTCAGAGACTCTAATATCTTTATAATTTTCCTCTTTTCCTATGAAAATATGAGGTTAGAAGCCTCTTCTGACCAAGAAAGCGCAGAGAGGATTTCTGAGCATAAATGTATGTACATCACATGAAAAAATATTTTTTTACTAGAAGAAAAGCAGTTAGGTAGATGTTTTTGATGATTGTACACTTCCTACCTCATCTTGAAAAAAAACCAAAACTAACAGCTTTGGGCTTTCCACACACATTCTCTCTTTCTTGCCTGATGGAGTGTGGGTGCCTGCCCGCAGCTTCCTGCAGCCAGGCGGCTCTTCCCCTCCCATGCTGCCTTCACATCAGCAATATTTGGTCTTTCTGTTTCATGGGGCATCGTTCAAGGTCTTGTCAGCTCAAGTTGGATTGTCAGCTCCTTGCAATGCGCTGACCTGTGCAGTACTCTCTCCTGACCTGCCCGTATATGAGACTTTTTATAGTTATTATGGGAGAAGAGGAGCAAAGCTCTCTGAAGAGCTGTTCACAAACCAAGCAGAAAAACCTGCTTCATACAGTTTCATGTAGGGCTGACTATGGAAAACAAAGCTGCTGTCACCAAGCAGTCTCCAAGGGGCTATAGACTGTTGTCACATTTGTCACATTGGGAGATACAAGTGGTTCATACGGATTATGCATCTCCTTTTTTTTTTTTTTTTTTTTTTTTTTTTTTTTTCAGTGTGTTAATAGAGGGCTGTTGATGAAGAGATGGATGAAACAGATTGCCTAAATCTGGAAAATGTTAATGTTTATGCTAGACTGGCACTTTCTGAATATTATGTATGTGAACACATCTGTCATAATCAGCCCTGAAGTTTCATATAAAAAGTCAAAGTTTGTCTCAAAGATTAAGCATTGATCACATTTTATATAATGTAAATTTTTACAAAACACAAGTATTAAACCAGCACAATGTTCCTGACAGGACTGCCATGCTTTGCTGCTGTTTTACAGAAAGAAGTCCAGTTAGGCTAATTGCTAAAAACAGAAAAATGTACTGCACAAAAAAATAAAATGCTTCATAAAATATACCTGTTCTGTTGTCATTGAGAGGACACCTACTCCAAGGCAGGGGCTCTTGGAAGGAGTTGAAGAAATACCACATTACCAAAGCAATAATAGTATTATAATATAAACCCACCAGGAAGGACACAAACATTGCAGCTATGCCTAAAAAAAAAATAAAAATATATATATAT